>NW_026061613.1:0-19483 GCF_024217435.2 Syngnathus scovelli
ACGAGCTGAGCACGTTTTCTGAAATGTGCTCCTCCCGTCACTCTGATTGGGTGCGCATAGTAAAAAGTGCTCATGGCAGCTAGAGAGTGCCGCGTTGACCACTGCGCATGAAGAAATGACCATATGCAGCGTTCGGTTTAGGTTTTAGGTGCATTTTTAATTTTATTGCTTAAATCGCATTTTCTCGACGAGCTGAGCACGTTTTCTGAAATGTGCTCCTCCCGTCACTCTGGTTGGGTGTGCATAGTAAAACGTGCTCTTGGCAGCTAGAGAGTGCCGCGTTGACCACTGCGCATGAAGAAATGACCATCTGCAACGTTTGGTTTAGGTTTTAGGGGCATTTTTAATTTTATTGCTTAAATCGCATTTTCTCGACGAGCTGAGCACGTTTTCTGAAATGTGCTCCTCCCGTCACTCTGGTTGGGTGCGCACAGTAAAAAGTGCTCTTGGCAGCTAGAGAGTGCCGCGTTGACCACTGCGCATGAAGAAATAACCACCTGCAACGTTTGGTTTAGGTTTTAGGTGCATTTTTAGTTTTATTGCTTAAATCGCATTTTCTCGACGAGCTGAGCACGTTTTCTGAAATGTGCTCCTCCCGTCACTCTGATTGGGTGCGCATAGTAAAAAGTGCTCATGGCAGCTAGAGAGTGCCGCGTTGACCACTGCGCATGAAGAAATAACCACCTGCAACGTTTGGTTTAGGTTTTGGGTGCATTTTTAATTTTATTGCTTAAATCGCATTTTCTGGACGAGCTGAGCACGTTTTCTGAAATGTGCTCCTCCCGTCACTCTGGTTGGGTGCGCATAGTAAAAAGTGCTCTTGGCAGCTAGAGAGTGCCGCGTTGACTGCTGCGCATGAAGAAATAACCACCTGCAACGTTTGGTTTAGGTTTTAGGTGCATTTTTAATTTTATTGCTTAAATCGCATTTTCTCGACGAGCTGAGCACGTTTTCTGAAATGTGCTCCTCCCGTCACTCTGGTTGGGTGCGCATAGTAAAAAGTGCTCTTGGCAGCTAGAGAGTGCCGCGTTGACCACTGCGCATGAAGAAATGACCATCTGCAACGTTTGGTTTAGGTTTTAGGTGCATTTTTAATTTTATTGCTTAAATCGCATTTTCTCGACGAGCTGAGCACGTTTTCTGAAATGTGCTCCTCCCGTCACTCTGGTTGGGTGCGCATAGTAAAAAGTGCTCTTGGCAGCTAGAGAGTGCCGCGTTGACCATTGCGCATGAAGAAATAACCACCTGCAACGTTTGGTTTAGGTTTTAGGTGCATTTTTAATTTTATTGCTTAAATCGCATTTTCTCGACGAGCTGAGCACGTTTTCTGAAATGTGCTCCTCCCGTCACTCTGGTTGGGTGCGCATAGTAAAAAATGCTCTTGGCAGCTAGAGAGTGCCGCGTTGACCACTGCGCATGAAGAAATAACCACCTGCAACGTTTGGTTTAGGTTTTAGGTGCATTTTTAATTTTATTGCTTAAATCGCATTTTCTCGACGAGCTGAGCACGTTTTCTGAAATGTGCTCCTCCCGTCACTCTGGTTGGGTGCGCATAGTAAAAAATGCTCTTGGCAGCTAGAGAGTGCCGCGTTGACCACTGCGCATGAAGAAATGACCATCTGCAACGTTTGGTTTAGGTTTTATGTGCATTTTTAATTTTATTGCTTAAATCGCATTTTCTCGACGAGCTGAGCACGTTTTCTGAAATGTGCTCCTCCCGTCACTCTGGTTGGGTGCGCATAGTAAAAAGTGCTCTTGGCAGCTAGAGAGTGCCGCGTTGACCACTGCGCATGAAGAAATAACCACCTGCAACGTTTGGGTTAGGTTTTAGGTGCATTTTTAATTTTATTGCTTAAATCGCATTTTCTCGTCGAGCTGAGCACGTTTTCTGAAATGTGCTCCTCCCGTCACTCTGGTTGGGTGCGCATAGTAAAAAGTGCTCTTGGCAGCTAGAGAGTGCCGCGTTGACTGCTGCGCATGAAGAAATGACCATCTGCAACGTTTGGTTTAGGTTTTGGGTGCATTTTTAATTTTATTGCTTAAATCGCATTTTCTCGTCGAGCTGAGCACGTTTTCTGAAATGTGCTCCTCCCGTCACTCTGGTTGGGTGCGCATAGTAAAAAGTGCTCTTGGCAGCTAGAGAGTGCCGCGTTGACCACTGCGCATGAAGAAATGACCATCTGCAACGTTTGGTTTAGGTTTTGGGTGCATTTTTAATTGTATTGCTTAAATCGCATTTTCTCGACGAGCTGAGCACGTTTTCTGAAATGTGCTCCTCTCGTCACTCTGGTTGGGTGCGCATAGTAAAAAGTGCTCTTGGCAGCTAGAGAATGCCACGTTGACTGCTGCGCATGAAGAAATAACCACCTGCAACGTTTGGTTTAGGTTTTAGGTGCATTTTTAATTTTATTGCTTAAATCGCATTTTCTCGACGAGCTGAGCACGTTTTCTGAAATGTGCTCCTCCCGTCACTCTGGTTGGGTGCGCATAGTAAAAAGTGCTCTTGGCAGCTAGAGAGTGCCGCGTTGACCACTGCGCATGAAGAAATGACCATCTGCAACGTTTGGTTTAGGTTTTAGGTGCATTTTTAATTTTATTGCTTAAATCGCATTTTCTCGACGAGCTGAGCACGTTTTCTGAAATGTGCTCCTCCCGTCACTCTGGTTGGGTGCGCATAGTAAAAAGTGCTCTTGGCAGCTAGAGAGTGCCGCGTTGACCATTGCGCATGAAGAAATAACCACCTGCAACGTTTGGTTTAGGTTTTAGGTGCATTTTTAATTTTATTGCTTAAATCGCATTTTCTCGACGAGCTGAGCACGTTTTCTGAAATGTGCTCCTCCCGTCACTCTGGTTGTGTGCGCATAGTAAAAAGTGCTCTTGGCAGCAAGAGAGTGCCGCGTTGACCACTGCGCATGAAGAAATAACGACCTGCAACGTTTGGTTTAGGTTTTAGGTGCATTTTTAATTTTATTGCTTAAATCGCATTTTCTCGTCGAGCTGAGCACGTTTTCTGAAATGTGCTCCTCCCGTCACTCTGGTTGGGTGCGCATAGTAAAACGTGCTCTTGGCAGCTAGAGAGTCCCGCGTTGACTGCTGCGCATGAAGAAATAACCCCCTGCAACGTTTGGTTTAGGTTTTAGGTGCATTTTTAATTTTATTGCTTAAATCGCATTTTCTCGACGAGCTGAGCACGTTTTCTGAAATGTGCTCCTCCCGTCACTCTGGTTGGGTGCGCATAGTAAAAAGTGCTCTTGGCAGCTAGAGAGTGCCGCGTTGACATCTGTGCATGAAGAAATAACCACCTGCAACGTTTGGTTTAGGTTTTAGCTGCATTTTTAATTTTATTGCTTAAATCGCATTTTCTCGACGAGCTGAGCACGTTTTCTGAAATGTGCTCCTCCCGTCACTCTGGTTGGGTGCGCATAGTAAAAAGTGCTCTTGGCAGCTAGAGAGTGCCGCGTTGAACACTGCGCATGAAGAAATAACCACCTGCAACGTTTGGTTTAGGTTTTAGGTGCATTTTTAATTTTATTGCTTAAATCGCATTTTCTGGACGAGCTGAGCACGTTTTCTGAAATGTGCTCCTCCCGTCACTCTGGTTGGGTGCGCATAGTAAAAAGTGCTCTTGGCAGCTAGAGAGTGCCGCGTTGACCACTGCGCATGAAGAAATAACCACCTGCAACGTTTGGTTTAGGTTTTAGGTGCATTTTTAATTTTATTGCTTAAATCGCATTTTCTCGACGAGCTGAGCACGTTTTCTGAAATGTGCTCCTCCCGTCACTCTGGTTGGGTGCGCATAGTAAAAAGTGCTCTTGGCAGCTAGAGAGTGCCGCGTTGACGGCTGCACATGAAGAAATAACCACCTGCAACGTTTGGTTTCGGTTTTAGGTGCATTTTTAATTTTATTGATTAAATCGCATTTTCTCGACGAGCTGAGCACGTTTTCTGAAATGTGCTCCTCCCGTCACTCTGGTTGGGTGCGCATAGTAAAAAGTGCTCTTGGCAGCTAGAGAGTGCCGCGTTGACCACTGCGCATGAAGAAATAACCACCTGCAACGTTTGGTTTAGGTTTTAGTTGCATTTTTAATTTTATTGCTTAAATCGCATTTTCTCGACGAGCTGAGCACGTTTTCTGAAATGTGCTCCTCCCGTCACTCTGGTTGGGTGCGCATAGTAAAAAGTGCTCTTGGCAGTTAGAGAGTGCCGCGTTGACCACTGCGCATGAAGAAATAACCACCTGCAACGTTTGGTTTAGGTTTTAGGTGCATTTTTAATTTTATTGCTTAAATCGCATTTTCTCGACGAGCTGAGCACGTTTTCTGAAATGTGCTCCTCCCGTCACTCTGGTTGGGTGCGCATAGTAAAAAGTGCTCTTGGCAGCTAGAGAGTGCCGCGTTGACCTCTGCGCATGAAGAAATGACCATCTGCAACGTGTGGTTTAGGTTTTGGGTGCATTTTTAATTTTATTGCTTAAATCGCATTTTCTCGACGAGCTGAGCACGTTTTCTGAAATGTGCTCCTCCCGTCACTCTGGTTGGGTGCGCAGAGTAAAAAGTGCTCTTGGCAGCTAGAGAGTGCCGCGTTGACCACTGCGCATGAATAAATGACCATCTGCAACGTTTGGTTTAGGTTTTAGGTGCATTTTTAATTTTATTGCTTAAAATGCATTTTCTCGACGAGCTGAGCACGTTTTCTGAAATGTGCTCCTCCCGTCACTCTGGTTGGGTGCGCATAGTAAAAAGTGCTCTTGGCAGCGAGAGAGTGCCGCGTTGACCACTGCGCATGAAGAAATAACCACCTGCAACGTTTGGTTTAGGTTTTGGGTGCATTTTTAATTTTATTGCTTAAATCGCATTTTCTCGACGAGCTGAGCACGTTTTCTGAAATGTGCTCCTCCCGTCACTCTGGTTGGGTGCGCATAGTAAAAAGTGCTTTTGGCAGCTAGAGAGTGCCGCGTTGACCACTGCGCATGAAGAAATAACCACCTGCAACGTTTGGTTTATGTTTTAGGTGCATTTTTAATTTCATTGCTTAAATCGCATTTTCTCGACGAGCTGAGCACATTTTCTGAAATGTGCTCCTCCCGTCACTCTGGTTGGGTGCGCATAGTAAAAAGTGCTCTTGGCAGCTAGAGAGTGCCGCGTTGACCGCTGCGCATGAAGAAATAACCACCTGCAACGTTTGGTTTAGGTTTTAGGTGCATTTTTAATTTTATTGCTTAAATCGAATTTTCTCGACGAGCTGAGCACGTTTTCTGAAATGTGCTCCTCCCGTCACTCTGGTTGGGTGTGCATAGTAAAAAGTGCTCTTGGCAGCTAGAGAGTGCCGCGTTGACCACTGCGCATGAAGAAATAACCACCTGCAACGTTTGGTTTAGGTTTTGGGTGCATTTTTAATTTTATTGCTTAAATAGCATTTTCTCGACGAGCTGAGCACGTTTTCTGAAATGTGCTCCAGAGTGCCGCGTTGACCACTGCGCATGAAGAAATAACCACCTGCAACGTTTGGTTTAAGTTTTGGGTGCATTTTTAATTTTATTGCTTAAATCGCATTTTCTGGACGAGCTGAGCACGTTTTCTGAAATGTGCTCCTCCCGTCACTCTGGTTGGGTGCGCAGAGTAAAAAGTGCTCTTGGCAGCTAGAGAGTGCCGCGTTGACCACTGCGCATGAATAAATGACCATCTGCAACGTTTGGTTTAGGTTTTAGGTGCATTTTTAATTTTATTGCTTAAAATGCATTTTCTCGACGAGCTGAGCACGTTTTCTGAAATGTGCTCCTCCCGTCACAATGGTTGGGTGCGCATAGTAAAAAGTGCTCTTCGCAGCTAGAGAGTGCCGCGTTGACCACTGCGCATGAAGAAATAACCACCTGCAACGTTTGGTTTAGGTTTTGGGTGCATTTTTAATTTTATTGCTTAAATCGAATTTTCTCGACGAGCTGAGCACGTTTTCTGAAATGTGCTCCTCCCGTCACTCTGGTTGGGTGCGCATAGTAAAAAGTGCTCTTGGCAGCTAGAGAGTGCCGCGTTGACATCTGTGCATGAAGAAATAACCACCTGCAACGTTTGGTTTAGGTTTTAGCTGCATTTTTAATTTTATTGCTTAAATCGCATTTTCTCGACGAGCTGAGCACGTTTTCTGAAATGTGCTCCTCCCGTCACTCTGGTTGGGTGCGCATAGTAAAAAGTGCTCTTGGCAGCTAGAGAGTGCCGCGTTGACGGCTGCACATGAAGAAATAACCACCTGCAACGTTTGGTTTCGGTTTTAGGTGCATTTTTAATTTTTTTGATTAAATCGCATTTTCTCGACGAGCTGAGCACGATTTCTGAAATGTGCTCCTCCCGTCACTCTGGTTGGGTGCGCATAGTAAAAAGTGCTCTTGGCAGCTAGAGAGTGCCGCGTTGACCACTGCGCATGAAGAAATAACCACCTGCAACGTTTGGTTTAGGTTTTAGTTGCATTTTTAATTTTATTGCTTAAATCGCATTTTCTCGACGAGCTGAGCACGTTTTCTGAAATGTGCTCCTCCCGTCACTCTGGTTGGGTGTGCATAGTAAAAAGTGCTCTTGGCAGCTAGAGAGTGCCGCGTTGACCATTGCGCATGAAGAAATAACCACCTGCAACGTTTGGTTTAGGTTTTAGGTGCATTTTTAACTTTATTGCTTAAATCGCATTTTCTCGACGAGCTGAGCACGTTTTCTGAAATGTGCTCCTCCCGTCACTCTGGTTGGGTGCGCATAGTAAAAAATGCTCTTGGCAGCTAGAGAGTGCCGCGTTGACCACTGCGCATGAAGAAATAACCACCTGCAACGTTTGGTTTAGGTTTTAGGTGCATTTTTAATTTTATTGCTTAAATCGCATTTTCTCGACGAGCTGAGCACGTTTTCTGAAATGTGCTCCTCCCGTCACTCTGGTTGGGTGCGCATAGTAAAAAATGCTCTTGGCAGCTAGAGAGTGCCGCGTTGACCACTGCGCATGAAGAAATGACCATCTGCAACGTTTGGTTTAGGTTTTATGTGCATTTTTAATTTTATTGCTTAAATCGCATTTTCTCGACGAGCTGAGCACGTTTTCTGAAATGTGCTCCTCCCGTCACTCTGGTTGGGTGCGCATAGTAAAAAGTGCTCTTGGCAGCTAGAGAGTGCCGCGTTGACCACTGCGCATGAAGAAATAACCACCTGCAACGTTTGGGTTAGGTTTTAGGTGCATTTTTAATTTTATTGCTTAAATCGCATTTTCTCGTCGAGCTGAGCACGTTTTCTGAAATGTGCTCCTCCCGTCACTCTGGTTGGGTGCGCATAGTAAAAAGTGCTCTTGGCAGCTAGAGAGTGCCGCGTTGACTGCTGCGCATGAAGAAATGACCATCTGCAACGTTTGGTTTAGGTTTTGGGTGCATTTTTAATTTTATTGCTTAAATCGCATTTTCTCGTCGAGCTGAGCACGTTTTCTGAAATGTGCTCCTCCCGTCACTCTGGTTGGGTGCGCATAGTAAAAAGTGCTCTTGGCAGCTAGAGAGTGCCGCGTTGACCACTGCGCATGAAGAAATGACCATCTGCAACGTTTGGTTTAGGTTTTGGGTGCATTTTTAATTGTATTGCTTAAATCGCATTTTCCCGACGAGCTGAGCACCTTTTCTGGAATGTGCTCCTCCCGTCACTCTGGTTGGGTGCGCATAGTAAAAAGTGCTCTTGGCAGCTAGAGAGTGCTGCGTTGACCACTGCGCATAAAGAAATGCTCATCTGCAACGTTTGGTTTAGGTTTTAGGTGCATTTTTAATTTTATTGCTTAAATCGCATTTTCTCGACGAGCTGAGCACGTTTTCTTAAATGTGCTCCTCCCGTCACTCTGGTTGGGTGCGCATAGTAAAAAGTGCTCTTGGCAGCTAGAGAGTGCCGCGTTGACCACTGCGCATGAAGAAATAACCACCTGCAACGTTTGGTTTAGGTTTTGGGTGCATTTTTTATTTGATTGCTTAAATCGCATTTTCTCGACGAGCTGAGCACGTTTTCTGAAATGTGCTCCTCCCGTCACTCTGGTTGGGTGTGCATAGTAAAAAGTGGTCTTGGCAGCTAGAGAGTGCCGCGTTGACCACTGCGCATGAAGAAATAACGACCTGCAACGTTTGGTTTAGGTTTTGGATGCATTTTTAATTTTATTGCTTAAATCGCATTTTCTCGACGAGCTGAGCACGTTTTCTGAAATGTGCTCCTCCCGTCACTCTGGTTGGGTGCGCATAGTAAAAAGTGCTCTTGGCAGCTAGAGAGTGCCGCGTTGACCACTGCGCATGAAGAAATAACCACCTGCAACGTTTGGTTTAGGTTTTGGGTGCATTTTTAATTTGATTGCTTAAATCGCATTTTCTCGACGAGCTGAGCACGTTTTCTGAAATGTGCTCCTCCCGTCACTCTGGTTGGGTGTGCATAGTAAAAAGTGCTCTTGGCAGCTAGAGAGTGCCGCGTTGACCACTGCGCATGAAGAAATAACCACCTGCAACGTTTGGTTTAGGTTTTAGGTGCATTTTTAATTTTATTGCTTAAATCGCATTTTCTCGACGAGCTGAGCACGTTTTCTGAAATGTGCTCCTCCCGTCACTCTGGTTGGGTGCGCATAGTAAAAAGTGCTCTTGGCAGCTAGAGAGTGCCGCGTTGACGGCTGCACATGAAGAAATAACCACCTGCAACGTTTGGTTTCGGTTTTAGGTGCATTTTTAATTTTATTGATTAAATCGCATTTTCTCGACGATCTGAGCACGTTTTCTGAAATGTGCTCCTCCCGTCACTCTGGTTGGGTGCGCATAGTAAAAAGTGCTCTTGGCAGCTAGAGAGTGCCGCGTTGACCACTGCGCATGAAGAAATAACCACCTGCAACGTTTGGTTTAGGTTTTAGTTGCATTTTTAATTTTATTGCTTAAATCGCATTTTCTCGACGAGCTGAGCACGTTTTCTGAAATGTGCTCCTCCCGTCACTCTGGTTGGGTGCG
This sequence comes from Syngnathus scovelli, assembly GCF_024217435.2. NCBI lineage: Eukaryota > Metazoa > Chordata > Actinopteri > Syngnathiformes > Syngnathidae > Syngnathus > Syngnathus scovelli. Next base: position 8,981 of record NW_026061613.1, read on the forward strand.
CATAGTAAAAAGTGCTCTTGGCAGCTAGAGAGTGCCGCGTTGACCACTGCGCATGAAGAAATGACCATCTGCAACGTTTGGTTTAGGTTTTGGGTGCATTTTTAATTTTATTGCTTAAATAGCATTTTCTCGACGAGCTGAGCACGTTTTTCTTAAATGTGCTCCTCCCGTCACTCTGGTTGGGTGCACATAGTAAAAAGTGTTCTTGGCAGCTAGAGAGTGCCGCGTTGACCATTGCGCATGAAGAAATAACCACCTGCAACGTTTGGTTTAGGTTTTAGGTGCATTTTTAATTTTATTGCTTAAATCGCATTTTCTCGACGAGCTGAGCACGTTTTCTGAAATGTGCTCCAGAGTGCCGCGTTGACCACTGCGCATGAAGAAATAACCACCTGCAACGTTTGGTTTAAGTTTTGGGTGCATTTTTAATTTTATTGCTTAAATCGCATTTTCTGGAGGAGCTGAGCACGTTTTCTGAAATGTGCTCCTCCCGTCACTCTGGTTGGGTGCGCATAGTAAAAAGTGCTCTTGGCAGCTAGAGAGTGCCGCGTTGACCACTGCGCATGAATAAATGACCATCTTCAACGTTTGGTTTAGGTTTTAGGTGCATTTTTAATTTTATTGCTTAAAATGCATTTTCTCGACGAGCTGAGCACGTTTTCTGAAATGTGCTCCTCCCGTCACAATGGTTGGGTGCGCATAGTAAAAAGTGCTCTTGGCAGCTAGAGAGTCCCGCGTTGACCACTGCGCATGAAGAAATAACCACCTGCAACGTTTGGTTTAGGTTTTGGGTGCATTTTTAATTTTATTGCTTAAATCGCATTTTCTCGACGAGCTGAGCACGTTTTCTGAAATGTGCTCCTCCCGTCACTCTGGTTGGGTGCGCATAGTAAAAAGTGCTCTTGGCAGCTAGAGAGTGCCGCGTTGACCACTGCGCATGAATAAATGACCATCTTCAACGTTTGGTTTAGGTTTTAGGTGCATTTTTAATTTTATTGCTTAAAATGCATTTTCTCGACGAGCTGAGCACGTTTTCTGAAATGTGCTCCTCCCGTCACAATGGTTGGGTGCGCATAGTAAAAAGTGCTCTTGGCAACTAGAGAGTGCCGCGTTGACCACTGCGCATGAAGAAATAACCACCTGCAACGTTTGGTTTAGGTTTTAGGTGCATTTTTAATTTTATTGATTAAATCGCATTTTCTCGACGAGCTGAGCACGTTTTCTGAAATGTGCTCCTCCCGTCACTCTGGTTGGGTGCGCATAGTAAAAAGTGCTCTTGGCAGCTAGAGAGTGCCGCGTTGACCGCTGCGCATGACGAAATAACCACCTGCAACGTTTGGTTTAGGTTTTGGGTGCATTTTTAATTTTATTACTTAAATCGCATTTTCTCGACGAGCTGAGCACCTTTTCTGGAATGTGCTCCTCCCGTCACTCTGGTTGGGTGTGCATAGTAAAAAGTGCTTTTGGCAGCTAGAGAGTGCTGCGTTGACCACTGCGCATAAAGAAATGATCATCTGCAACGTTTGGTTTAGGTTTTAGGTGCATTTTTAATTTTATTGCTTAAATCACATTTTCTCGACGAGCTGAGCACGTTTTCTGAAATGTGCTCCTCCCGTCACTCTGGTTGGGTGCGCATAGTAAAAAGTGCTCTTGGCAGCTAGAGAGTGCTGCGTTGACCACTGCGCATAAAGAAATTATCATCTGCAACGTTTGGTTTAGGTTTTAGGTGCATTTTTAATTTTATTGCTTAAATCGCATTTTCTCGACGAGCTGAGCACGTTTTCTGAAATGTGCTCCTCCCGTCACTCTGGTTGGGTGCGCATAGTAAAAAGTGCTCTTGGCAGTTAGAGAGTGCCGCGTTGACCACTGTGCATGAAGAAATAACCACCTGCAACGTTTGGTTTAGGTTTTAGGTGCATTTTTAATTTTATTGCTTAAATCGCATTTTCTCGACGAGCTGAGCAGGTTTTCTGAAATGTGCTCCTCCCGTCACTCTGGTTGGGTGCGCATAGTAAAAAGTGCTCTTGGCAGCTAGAGAGTGCCGCGTTGACCACTGCGCATGAAGAAATAACCACCTGCAACGTTTGGTTTAGGTTTTGGGTGCATTTTTAATTTGATTGCTTAAATCGCATTTTCTCGACGAGCTGAGCACGTTTTCTGAAATGTGCTCCTCCCGTCACTCTGGTTGGGTGCGCATAGTAAAAAGTGCTCTTGGCAGCTAGAGAGTGCCGCGTTGACCACTGCGCATGAAGAAATGACCATATGCAGCGTTCGGTTTAGGTTTTAGGTGCATTTTTAATTTTATTGCTTAAATCGCATTTTCTCGACGAGCTGAGCACGTTTTCTGAAATGTGCTCCTCCCGTCACTCTGGTTGGGTGCGCATAGTAAAAAGTGCTCTTGGCAGCTAGAGAGTGCCGCGTTGACCAATGCGCATGAAGAAATAACCACCTGCAACGTTTAGTTTAGGTTTTAGGTGTATTTTTAATTTTATTGCTTGAATCGCATTTTCTGGACGAGCTGAGCACGTTTTCTGAAATGTGGTCCTCCCGTCACTCTGGTTGGGTGCGCATAGTAAAAAGTGCTCTTGGCAGCTAGAGAGTGCCGCGTTGACTGCTGCGCATGAAGAAATAACCACCTGCAACGTTTGGTTTAGGTTTTAGGTGCATTTTTAATTTTATTGCTTAAATCGCATTTTCTCGACGAGCTGAGCACGTTTTCTGAAATGTGCTCCTCCCGTCACTCTGGTTGGGTGCGCATAGTAAAAAGTGCTCTTGGCAGCTAGAGAGTGCCGCGTTGACCACTGCGCATGAAGAAATAACCACCTGCAACGTTTGGTTTAGGTTTTAGGTGCATTTTTAATTTTATTGCTTAAATCGCATTTTCTCGACGAGCTGAGCTCGTTTTCTGAAATGTGCTCCTCCCGTCACTCTGGTTGGGTGCGCACAGTAAAAAGTGCTCTTGGCAGCTAGAGAGTGCCGCGTTGACCACTGCGCATGAAGAAATAACCACCTGCAACGTTTGGTTTAGGTTTTAGGTGCATTTTTAATTTTATTGCTTAAATCGCATTTTCTCGACGAGCTGAGCAGGTTTTCTGAAATGTGCTCCTCCCGTCACTCTGGTTGGGTGCGCATAGTAAAAAGTGCTCTTGGCAGCGAGAGAGTGCCGCGTTGACCACTGCGCATGAAGAAATAACCACCTGCAACGTTTGGTTTAGGTTTTGGGTGCATTTTTAATTTTATTGCTTAAATCGCATTTTCTCGACGAGCTGAGCACGTTTTCTGAAATGTGCTCCTCCCGTCACTCTGGTTGGGTGTGCATAGTAAAAAGTGCTCTTGACAGCTAGAGAGTGCCGCGTTGACCACTGCGCATGAAGAAATAACCACCTGCAACGTTTGGTTTAGGTTTTAAGTGCATTTTTAATTTTATTGCTTAAATCGCATTTTCTGGACGAGCTGAGCACGTTTTCTGAAATGTGCTCCTCCCGTCACTCTGGTTGGGTGCGCATAGTAAAAAGTGCTCTTGGCAGCTAGAGAGTGCCGCGTTGACCACTGCGCATGAAGAAATAACCACCTGCAACGTTTGGTTTAGGTTTTAGGTGCATTTTTAATTTTATTGCTTAAATCGCATTTTCTCGACGAGCTGAGCACGTTTTCTGAAATGTGCTCCTCCCGTCACTCTGGTTGGGTGCGCATAGTAAAAAGTGCTCTTGGCAGCTAGAGAGTGCCGCGTTGACCATTGCGCATGAAGAAATAACCACCTGCAACGTTTGGTTTAGGTTTTAGGTGCATTTTTAATTTTATTGCTTAAATCGCATTTTCTCGACGAGCTGAGCACGTTTTCTGAAATGTGCTCCTCCCGTCACTCTGGTTGTGTGCGCATAGTAAAAAGTGCTCTTGGCAGCAAGAGAGTGCCGCGTTGACCACTGCGCATGAAGAAATAACGACCTGCAACGTTTGGTTTAGGTTTTAGGTGCATTTTTAATTTTATTGCTTAAATCGCATTTTCTCGTCGAGCTGAGCACGTTTTCTGAAATGTGCTCCTCCCGTCACTCTGGTTGGGTGCGCATAGTAAAACGTGCTCTTGGCAGCTAGCGAGTGCCGCGTTGACTGCTGCGCATGAAGAAATAACCCCCTGCAACGTTTGGTTTAGGTTTTAGGTGCATTTTTAATTTTATTGCTTAAATCGCATTTTCTCGACGAGCTGAGCACGTTTTCTGAAATGTGCTCCTCCCGTCACTCTGGTTGGGTGCGCATAGTAAAAAGTGCTCTTGGCAGCTAGAGAGTGCCGCGTTGACGGCTGCACATGAAGAAATAACCACCTGCAACGTTTGGTTTCGGTTTTAGGTGCATTTTTAATTTTTTTGATTAAATCGCATTTTCTCGACGAGCTGAGCACGTTTTCTGAAATGTGCTCCTCCCGTCACTCTGGTTGGGTGCGCATAGTAAAAAGTGCTCTTGGCAGCTAGAGAGTGCCGCGTTGACCACTGCGCATGAAGAAATAACCACCTGCAACGTTTGGTTTAGGTTTTAGTTGCATTTTTAATTTTATTGCTTAAATCGCATTTTCTCGACGAGCTGAGCACGTTTTCTGAAATGTGCTCCTCCCGTCACTCTGGTTGGGTGCGCATAGTAAAAAGTGCTCTTGGCAGCTAGAGAGTGCCGCGTTGACCACTGCGCATGAAGAAATGACCATCTGCAACGTTTGGTTTAGGTTTTGGGTGCATTTTTAATTTTATTGCTTAAATAGCATTTTCTCGACGAGCTGAGCACGTTTTCTTAAATGTGCTCCTCCCGTCACTCTGGTTGGGTGCACATAGTAAAAAGTGTTCTTGGCAGCTAGAGAGTGCCCCGTTGACCATTGCGCATGAAGAAATAACCACCTGCAACGTTTGGTTTAGGTTTTAGGTGCATTTTTAATTTTATTGCTTAAATCGCATTTTCTCGACGAGCTGAGCACGTTTTCTGAAATGTGCTCCTCCCGTCACTCTGGTTGGGTGCGCATAGTAAAAAGTGCTCTTGGCAGCTAGAGAGTGCCGCGTTGACCACTGCGCATGAAGAAATGACCATCTGCAACGTTTGGTTTAGGTTTTGGGTGCATTTTTAATTTTATTGCTTAAATAGCATTTTCTCGACGAGCTGAGCACGTTTTCTGAAATGTGCTCCAGAGTGCCGCGTTGACCACTGCGCATGAAGAAATAACCACCTGCAACGTTTGGTTTAAGTTTTGGGTGCATTTTTAATTTTATTGCTTAAATTGCATTTTCTGGAGGAGCTGAGCACGTTTTCTGAAACGTGCTCCTCCCGTCACTCTGGTTGGGTGCGCATAGTAAAAAGTGCTCTTGGCAGCTAGAGAGTGCCGCGTTGACCACTGCGCATGAATAAATGACCATCTTCAACGTTTGGTTTAGGTTTTAGGTGCATTTTTAATTTTATTGCTTAAAATGCATTTTCTCGACGAGCTGAGCACGTTTTCTGAAATGTGCTCCTCCCGTCACAATGGTTGGGTGCGCATAGTAAAAAGTGCTCTTGGCAGCTAGAGAGTGCCGCGTTGACCACTGCGCATGAAGAAATAACCACCTGCAACGTTTGGTTTAGGTTTTGGGTGCATTTTTAATTTTATTGCTTAAATCGCATTTTCTCGACGAGCTGAGCACGTTTTCTGAAATGTGCTCCTCCCGTCACTCTGGTTGGGTGCGCATAGTAAAAAGTGCTCTTGGCAGTTAGAGAGTGCCGCGTTGACCACTGTGCATGAAGAAATAACCACCTGCAACGTGTGGTTTAGGTTTTGGGTGCATTTTTAATTGTATTGCTTAAATCGCATTTTCTCGACGAGCTGAGCACGTTTTCTGAAATGTGCTCCTCCCGTCACTCTGGTTGGGTGCGCATAGTAAAAAGTGCTCTTGGCAGCTAGAGAATGCCACGTTGACTGCTGCGCATGAAGAAATAACCACCTGCAACGTTTGGTTTAGGTTTTAGGTGCATTTTTAATTTTATTGCTTAAATCGCATTTTCTCGACGAGCTGAGCTTGTTTTCTGAAATGTGCTCCTCCCGTCACTCTGGTTGGGTGCGCATAGTAAAAAGTGCTCTTGGCAGCTAGAGAGTGCCGCGTTGACCACTGCGCATGAAGAAATGACCATCTGCAACGTTTGGTTTAGGTTTTGGGTGCATTTTTAATTTTATTGCTTAAATTGCATTTTCTCGACGAGCTGAGCACGTTTTCTGGAATGTGCTCCTCCCGTCACTCTGGTTGGGTGTGCATAGTAAAAAGTCCTCTTGGCAGCTATAGAGTGCCGCGTTGACCACTGCGCATGAAGAAATGACCATATGCAGCGTTCGGTTTAGGTTTTAGGTGCATTTTTAATTTTGTTGCTTAAATCGCATTTTCTCGACGAGCTGAGCACGTTTTCTGAAATGTGCTCCTCCCGTCACTCTGGTTGGGTGCGCATAGTAAAAAGTGCTCTTGGCAGCTAGAGAGTGCCGCGTTGACCACTGCGCATGAAGAAATGACCACCTGCAACGTTTGGTTTAGGTTTTGGGTGCATTTTTAATTTGATTGCTTAAATCGCATTTTCTCGACGAGCTGAGCACGTTTTCTGAAATGTGCTCCTCCCGTCACTCTGGTTGGGTGCGCATAGTAAAAAATGCTCTTGGCAGCTAGAGAGTGCCGCGTTGACCACTGCGCATGAAGAAATAACCACCTGCAACGTTTAGTTTAGGTTTTGGGTGCATTTTTAATTTTATTGCTTGAATCGCATTTTCTGGACGAGCTGAGCACGTTTTCTGAAATGTGCTCCTCCCGTCACTCTGGTTGGGTGCGCATAGTAAAAAGTGCTCTTGGCAGCTAGAGAGTGCCGCGTTGACTGCTGCGCATGAAGAAATAACCACCTGCAACGTTTGGTTTAGGTTTTAGGTGCATTTTTAATTTTATTGCTTAAATCGCATTTTCTCGACGAGCTGAGCACGTTTTCTGAAATGTGCTCCTCCCGTCACTCTGGTTGGGTGCGCATAGTAAAAAGTGCTCTTGGCAGCTAGAGAGTGCCGCGTTGACCACTGCGCATGAAGAAATAACCACCTGCAACGTTTGGTTTAGGTTTTAGGTGCATTTTTAATTTTATTGCTTAAATCGCATTTTCTCGACGAGCTGAGCACGTTTTCTGAAATGTGCTCCTCCCGTCACTCTGGTTGGGTGCGCACAGTAAAAAGTGCTCTTGGCAGCTAGAGAGTGCCGCGTTGACCACTGCGCATGAAGAAATAACCACCTGCAACGTTTGGTTTAGGCTTTAGGTGCATTTTTAATTTTATTGCTTAAATCGCATTTTCTCGACGAGCTGAGCACGTTTTCTGAAATGTGCTCCTCCCGTCACTCTGATTGGGAGCGCATAGTAAAAAGTGCTCATGGCAGCTATAGAGTGCTGCGTTGACCACTGCGCATGAAGAAATAACCACCTGCAACGTTTGGTTTAGGTTTTGGGTGCATTTTTAATTTTATTGCTTAAATCGCATTTTCTGGACGAGCTGAGCACGTTTTCTGAAATGTGCTCCTCCCGTCACTCTGGTTGGGTGCGCATAGTAAAAAGTGCTCTTGGCAGCTAGAGAGTGCCGCGTTGACCAATGCGCATGAAGAAATAACCACCTGCAACGTTTGGTTTAGGTTTTAGGTGCATTTTTAATTTTATTGCTTAAATCACATTTTCTCGACGAGCTGAGCACGTTTTCTGAAATGTGCTCCTCCCGTCACTCTGGTTGGGTGCGCATAGTAAAAAGGGCTCTTGGCAGCTAGAGAGTGCCGCGTTGACCACTGCGCATGAAGAAATAACCACCTGCAACGTTTGGTTTAGGTTTTGGGTGCATTTTTAATTTTATTGCTTAAATTGCATTTTCTCGTCGAGCTGAGCACGTTTTCTGAAATGTGCTCCTCCCGTCACTCTGGTTGGGTGCGCATAGTAAAAAGTGCTCTTGGCAGCTAGAGAGTGCCGCGTTAACCACTGCGCATGAAGAAATGACCATCTGCAACGTTTGGTTTAGGTTTTGGGTGCATTTTTAATTTTATTGCTTAAATCGAATTTTCTCGACGAGCTGAGCACGTTTTCTGAAATGTGCTCCTCCCGTCACTCTGGTTGGGTGCGCATAGTAAAAAGTGCTCTTGGCAGCTAGAGAGTGCCGCGTTGACCACTGCGCATAAAGAAATAACCACCTGCAACGTTTGGTTTAGGTTTTGGGTGCATTTTGAATTTTATTGCTTAAATCGCATTTTCTCGACGAGCTGAGCACTTTTTCTGAAATGTGCTCCTCCCGTCACTCTTGTTGGGTGCGCATAGTAAAAAGTGCTCTTGGCAGCTAGAGACTGCCGCGTTGACCACTGCGCATGAAGAAATAACCACCTGCAACGTTTGGTTTAGGTTTTAGGTGCATTTTTAATTTTATTGCTTAAATCGCATTTTCTCGACGAGCTGAGCACGTTTTCTGAAATGTGCTCCTCCCGTCACTCTGGTTGGGTGCGCATAGTAAAAAGTGCTCTTGGCAGCTAGACAGTGCCGCGTTGACCACTGCGCATGAAGAAATAACCACCTGCAACGTTTGGTTTAGGTTTTGGGTGCATTTTTAATTGTATTGCTTAAATTGCATTTTCTGGACGAGCTGAGCACGTTTTCTGAAATGTGCTCCTCCCGTCACTCTGGTTGGGTGCACATAGTAAAAAGTGCTCTTGGCAGCTAGAGAGTGCCGCGTTGACCACTGCGCATGAAGAAATGACCATCTGCAACGTGTGGTTTAGGTTTTGGGTGCATTTTTAATTTTATTGCTTAAATCAAATTTTCTAGACGAGCTGAGCACGTTTTCTGAAATGTACTCCTCCCGTCACTCTGGTTGGGTGCGCATAGTAAAAAGTGCTCTTGGCAGCTAGAAAGTGCCGCGTTGACCACTGCGCATGAAGAAATGACCACCTGCAACGTTTGGTTTAGGTTTTAGGTGCATTTTTAATTTTATTGCTTAAATCGCATTTTCTCGACGAGCTGAGCACGTTTTCTGAAATGTGCTCCTATCGTCACTCTGGTTGGGTGCGCACAGTAAAAAGTGCTCTTGGCAGCTAGAGAGTGCCGCGTTGACCACTGCGCATGAAGAAATAACCACCTGCAACGTTTGGTTTAGGTTTTATGTGCATTTTTAATTGTATTGCTTAAATCGCATTTTCTCGACGAGCTGAGCACGTTTTCTGAAATGTGCTCCTCCCGTCACTCTGGTTGGGTGCGCATAGTAAAAAGTGCTCTTGGCAGCTAGAGAGTGCCGCGTTGACCACTGCGCATGAAGAAATAACCACCTGCAACGTTTGGTTTAGGTTTTAGGTGCATTTTTAATTTTATTGCTTAAATCGCATTTTCTCGACGAGCTGAGCACGTTTTCTGAAATGTGCTCCTCCCGTCACTCTGGTTGGGTGCGCATAGTAAAAAGTGCTCTTGGCAGCTAGAGAGTGCCGCGTTGACAACTGTGCATGAAGAAATAACCACCTGCAACGTTTGGTTTAGGTTTTAGGTGCATTTTTAATTTTATTGCCTAAATCGCATTTTCTCGACGAGCTGAGCACGTTTTCTGAAATGTGCTCCTCCCGTCACTCTGGTTGGGTGCGCATAGTAAAAAGTGCTCTTGGCAGCTAGAGAGTGCCGCGTTGACCACTGCGCATGAAGAAATAACGACCTGCAACGTTTGGTTTAGGTTTTAGGTGCATTTTTAATTTTATTGCTTAAATCGCATTTTCTCGACGAGCTGAGCACGTTTTCTGAAATGTGCTCCTCCCGTCACTCTGGTTGAGTGCGCACAGTAAAAAGTGCTCTTGGCAGCTAGAGAGTGCCGCGTTGACCACTGCGCATGAAGAAATGACCATCTGCAACGTTTGGTTTAGGTTTTAGGTGCATTTTTAATTTTATTGCTTAAATCGCATTTTCTCGACGAGCTGAGCACGTTTTCTGAAATGTGCTCCTCCCGTCACTCTGGTTGGGTGCGCATAGTAAAAAGTGCTCTTGGCAGCTAGAGAGTGCCGCGTTGACCATTGCGCATGAAGAAATAACCACCTGCAACGTTTGGTTTAGGTTTTAGGTGCATTTTTAATTTTATTGCTTAAATCGCATTTTCTCGACGAGCTGAGCACGTTTTCTGAAATGTGCTCCTCCCGTCACTCTGGTTGGGTGTGCATAGTAAAACGTGCTCTTGGCAGCTAGAGAGTGCCGCGTTGACCACTGCGCATGAAGAAATGACCATCTGCAACGTTTGGTTTAGGTTTTAGGGGCATTTTTAATTTTATTGCTTAAATCGCATTTTCTCGACGAGCTGAGCACGTTTTCTGAAATGTGCTCCTCCCGTCACTCTGGTTGGGTGCGCACAGTAAAAAGTGCTCTTGGCAGCTAGAGAGTGCCGCGTTGACCACTGCGCATGAAGAAATAACCACCTGCAACGTTTGGTTTAGGTTTTAGGTGCATTTTTAGTTTTATTGCTTAAATCGCATTTTCTCG
>NW_026061614.1:7500-19458 GCF_024217435.2 Syngnathus scovelli
AGCCGACCGCCACAAGGCGACAGCCACCATCCCCAAGCGCCACCCCCGACCGCCACCAGCCGACCGCCACAAGGCGACAGCCACCATCCCCAAGCGCCATCCCCGACCGCCACCAGCCGACCGCCACAAGGCGACAGCCACCATCCCCAAGCGCCACCCCCGACCGCCACCAGCCGACCGCCACCAGCCGACCGCCACAAGGCGACAGCCACCATCCCCAAGCGCCACCCCCGACCGCCACCAGCCGACCGCCACCAGCCGACCGCCACAAGGCGACAGCCACCATCCCCAAGCGCCATCCCCGACCGCCACCACCCGACCGCCACCAGCCGACCGCCACCAGCCGACCGCCACAAGGCGACAGCCACCATCCCCAAGCGCCACCCCCGACCGCCACCAGCCGACCGCCACAAGGCGACAGCCACCATCCCCAAGCGCCATCCCCGACCGCCACCAGCCGACCGCCACCAGCCGACCGCCACCGGCCGACCGCCACCGGCCGTTCGCGGTGTGCGCCGCCGTTCCCCAAGCACCCTCCGGGACGAAGCCGGAGCCGGAGAATAGCAGCGGCCGTGCGTAAAAGCTGCGGCCGGGCCTCGCGGAAGGTCCCCGGGCAGCGAGCTGCCGAGCCCCGGCCTCCAGCTTCCACCAGATAATAGGACCGGGCGCGCGCAAAAGCTGCGGCCGGGCCTGGCGGAAGGTCCTCGGGCATCCAGCGAGATCACACGGCCCCCACCGGAGGCGGCTAGCGCCTCCGTAGAGTAGTGCCGGCCCGTGGAAGCGGCCGCCCGTCAGCCTGCGTTGCCGCTGGTCGAAAAATGCACTAAGTGCCAAACCCCATTCATTTACAACGGCGTGTCCGCCAGAGGGCGCACTTCCCCCGGCGGACCAGCCGGCGGGGCTCGTTAGAGAGTGTATCCGCCTGGCAGTGCCTCCTGGACGGCCTGTATTCCGGACCGCGACCGCTAACTTACGGGAGCCTAAACGGCCCGCGGACCAGCCGGCGGGTCCTCCGTGAAAGCCTATCCGCCTGGCGGTGCCTCCTGGACGGCCTGGATTCCGGACCGCGACCGCTAACTTACGGGACCCTAAACGGCCCGCGGACCAGCCGGCGGCTCCTCCGTGAAAGCCTATCCGCCTGGCGGTGGCTCCGGGCCGGCCTGGATTCCGGACCGCCACCGCTCACTCGCGGGACCCTAATCGGCCCGCGGACCAGCCGGCGGGACCTCCGTGAAAGCCTATCCGCCTGGCGGTGCCTCCTGGACGGCCTGGATTCCGGACCGCGACCGCTAACTTACGGGACCCTAAACGGCCCGCGGACCAGCCGGCGGCTCCTCCGTGAAAGCCTATCCGCCTGGCGGTGGCTCCGGGCCGGCCTGGATTCCGGACCGCCACCGCTCACTCGCGGGACCCTAATCGGCCCGCGGACCAGCCGGCGGGACCTCCGTGAAAGCCTATCCGCCTGGCGGTGCCTCCTGGCCGGCCTGGATTCCGGACCGCCACCGCTCACTCGCGGGACCCTAATCGGCCCGCGGACCAGCCGGCGGATCCTCCGTGAAAGCCTATCCGCCTTCGCCGGTTCCCCGGCCGGCCACGGGTGGCGAGAATCCGGCCTCCTCGCCCGGAGCGCGCTTCGACTTGGGCGAAAAATGCACCAAGTGCCAAACCCCATTCATTTACAACGGCGTGTCCGCCAGAGGGCGCACTTCCTCCGGCCGGCGGGGCTCGTTAGAGACCGCGTCCGCCTTGGCCGGTTCCCCGGCCGGCCACGGGTGGCGAGAATCCGGCCTCCTCGCCCGGAGCGCGCTTCGACTTGGGCGAAAAATGCACCAAGTGCCAAACCCCATTCATTTACAACGGCGTGTCCGCCAGAGGGCGCACTTCCTCCGGCCGGCGGGGCTCGTTAGAGAGCGCGTCCGCCTTGGCCGGTTCCCCGGCCGGCCACGGGTGGCGAGAATCCGGCCTCCTCGCCCGGAGCGCGCTTCGACTTGGGCGAAAAATGCACCAAGTGCCAAACCCCATTCATTTACAACGGCGTGTCCGCCAGAGGGCGCACTTCCTCCGGCCGGCGGGGCTCGTTAGAGACCGCGTCCGCCTTGGCCGGTTCCCCGGCCGGCCACGGGTGGCGAGAATCCGGCCTCCTCGCCCGGAGCGCGCTTCGACTTGGGCGAAAAATGCACCAAGTGCCAAACCCCATTCATTTACAACGGCGTGTCCGCCAGAGGGCGCACTTCCTCCGGCCGGCGGGGCTCGTTAGAGAGCGCGTCCGCCTTGGCCGGTTCCCCGGCCGGCCACGGGTGGCGAGAATCCGGCCTCCTCGCCCGGAGCGCGCTTCGACTTGGGCGAAAAATGCACCAAGTGCCAAACCCCATTCATTTACAACGGCGTGTCCGCCAGAGGGCGCACTTCCTCCGGCCGGCGGGGCTCGTTAGAGAGCGCGTCCGCCTTCGCCGGTTCCCCGGTCGGCCGCGAACGGCGAAAAGCCGGCCTCTTCCCCCGGAGCCCGGTGGGCGAATTTTTTTTTTTTTTTTTTTTTTCAAAGTGCCAACGGCTCTCGCGCCGCGCTGCGTCCGCCTTCGCCGGTTCCCCGGTCGGCCCGAACGAGCGAAAATTCGGCCTCTTGCCCCGGAGCCCGGTCGGCGAATTATTTATTTATTTATTTATTTATTTATTTTTCCAAAGTGCCAACGGCTCTCGCGCCGCGATGCGTCCGCCTTCGCCGGTTCCCCGGTCGGCCACGAACGGCCAAAAATCGGCCTCTCCCCCCGGAGCCCGGTCGGCGAATTATTATTTATTTATTTATTTATTTATTTATTTATTTATTTTTCCAAAGTGCCAACGGCTCTCGCGCCGCGATGCGTCCGCCTTCGCCGGTTCCCCGGTCGGCCACGAAGTATTGCGCATGATTATACGCGATGTTAATATTTATTTAATTATTAAATAAATACATACATGTGTTTATTAATGATATACGCGATGTTAATATTTATTTAATTATTACCTATATTATGAATAAACTAACGGTGATTTTACACGATTTGACTACATACGTGACCGTGATATAGTGCCGAGGGCTCCCGCGCCGTCACGCGTCCGCCTTGGCACGGGTCGCCCGCGGCAGCGAGCGTTCGGCTCGCGGGGGTCCGCGGGGTGTTATTAGGGAGTGCGGCAGCCGTGCCGAGGCTCCGGCCGGCCGCCGGAAGTCCGGCGGGGGAGCGTCGGAGCTCCGCGAGGCCGGCCGGGGAGCCTCTTAGTCATCGCCCGCGCTCGCGGTGGTCCCGGTCGCTTAAAGTGCCACGGGAGGCGTAGCGATGCCAGTGAGTGTGCGCCAAGTGCGAGAGGCGGTGCATTTACGCGCCGTGTCCGCGAGAGGGAGGCAATTCCCCGTTGCGACCTCCGGGAGATCAGCGGGCCGTTCAAATCGCTTAGCCGGGGTGCCGGGAGCCTCCTCGGGCGTCGAGTTAGGAGGGGGGCGCGCGGAGAACCGGCCGGAGGTCCCCTGGAAGCTCAGCGGGCCGTGGGAAACGCTTGGCCGGGGTGCCGGGAGCCTCGGCCGGCTTAAAAGTGAGGAGGAAAGCGCGCGGAGAACCGGCCGGAGGTCCCCTGGAAACTCAGCGGGACGTGGGAAAAAGCTCAGCCGGGGTGCCGGAAGCCTCGGCCGGCTTAAAACGTGAGGAGGAAAGCACCGGGAGAACCGGCTGGAGGTCTTCTGGAAGCTCAGCGGGCCGTTCAAAACGCTTAGCCGAGGTGCCTGGAGCCTCGGCCGGCTTACAAGTGAGGAGGAAAGCGCGCGGAGAACCGGCCGGAGGTCCCCTGGAAGCTCAGCGGGCCGTGGGAAACGCTTGGCCGGGGTGCCTGGAGCCTCGGCCGGCTTAAAAGTGAGGAGGAAAGCGCGCGGAGAACCGGCCGGAGGTCCCCTGGAAGCTCAGCGGGCCGTGGGAAAAAGCTTAGCCGGGGTGCCGGAAGCCTCGGCCGGCTTAAAACGTGAGGAGGAAAGCATCGGGAGAACCGGCTGGAGGTCTTCTGGAAGCTCAGCGGGCCGCCGAAAACGCGTAGCCGAGGTGCCGGGAGCCTCCTCGGGCGTCAAAAGTGAGGAGCGACGCACCCCCGAGAACCGCCTGGGTCCTCCAGCCACCGTTGAAAAAGACGTCGAGTCAGGCTACCTTAAGAGAGTCACAGCTACTCCCGCCGTTTACCCGCGCGGAGCGTCATCGCCTCCGCGAACCGTCAAAAATAAATAAATACATGAATAAATGTCAAGTGAGCCTACCTTAAGAGAGTCGTAGTTACTCCCGCCGTTTGGCCGCTCAAAGTGTCATCGGAAGCGGACCCACGCAAGTAAGTGTGCGCAAAGTGCGAGAGGTGGTGTTTTTACTCGCCGCGTCCGCCAGAGGGAGGCAATTCCCCGCCGCGGCGGCACCGGCAGCTTCCGAGCGTCTCCCCGAGCGCTCGGAAGTCCGTGCGGGGGGGAGATGAGAGCCGTGCGAGGTACCAGGTGGAGCCGGACGGCGCGGTGCTTCCAAGCAGCCGATCCGCTGGGCTTGGAGCTATTTTCGGCCACTTGGCGCGCGAGCACGGCCTCCCGGCGGTGCCGGGGGGTGGTGCGCGAGCGCGCCGGCCGCCGGAGGTCCCGCGGAGGAGCGTCGGAGCTCCGCGAGGCCGGGGAGCCTCTCGGTAATCACCCGGGGCCGGCGGAGCGTTATTCGGCCGCTCTGCGCGCGCGCGCACGGCCTCCCGGCGGTGCCGGGGGGTGGTGCGCGAGCGCGCCGGCCGCCGGAGGTCCCGCGGAGGAGCGTCGGAGCTCCGCGAGGCCGGGGAGCCTCTCGGTAATCACCCGGGGCCGGCGGAGCGTTATTCGGCCGCTCTGCGCGCGCGCGCACGGCCTCCCGGCGGTGCCGGGGGGTGGTGCGCGAGCGCGCCGGCCGCCGGAGGTCCCGCGGAGGAGCGTCGGAGCTCCGCGAGGCCGGGGAGCCTCTCGGTAATCACCCGGGGCCGGCGGAGCGTTATTCGGCCGCTCTGCGCGCGCGCGCACGGCCTCCCGGCGGTGCCGGGGGGTGGTGCGCGAGCGCGCCGGCCGCCGGAGGTCCCGCGGAGGAGCGTCGGAGCTCCGCGAGGCCGGGGAGCCTCTCGGTAATCACCCGGTGGCCGGCGGAGCGTTATTCGGCCGCTCTGCGCGCGCGCACGGCCTCCCGGCGGTGCCGGGGGGTGGTGCGCGAGCGCGCCGGCCGCCGGAGGTCCCGCGGAGGAGCGTCGGAGCTCCGCGAGGCCGGGGAGCCTCTCGGTAATCACCCGGGGCCGGCGGAGCGTTATTCGGCCGCTCTGCGCGCGCGCGCACGGCCTCCCGGCGGTGCCGGGGGGTGGTGCGCGAGCGCGCCGGCCGCCGGAGGTCCCGCGGAGGAGCGTCGGAGCTCCGCGAGGCCGGGGAGCCTCTCGGTAATCACCCGGGGCCGGCGGAGCGTTATTCGGCCGCTCTGCGCGCGCGCGCACGGCCTCCCGGCGGTGCCGGGGGGTGGTGCGCGAGCGCGCCGGCCGCCGGAGGTCCCGCGGAGGAGCGTCGGAGCTCCGCGAGGCCGGGGAGCCTCTCGGTAATCACCCGGGGCCGGCGGAGCGTTATTCGGCCGCTCTGCGCGCGCGCGCACGGCCTCCCGGCGGTGCCGGGGGGTGGTGCGCGAGCGCGCCGGCCGCCGGAGGTCCCGCGGAGGAGCGTCGGAGCTCCGCGAGGCCGGGGAGCCTCTCGGTAATCACCCGGGGCCGGCGGAGCGTTATTCGGCCGCTCTGCGCGCGCGCGCACGGCCTCCCGGCGGTGCCGGGGGGTGGTGCGCGAGCGCGCCGGCCGCCGGAGGTCCCGCGGAGGAGCGTCGGAGCTCCGCGAGGCCGGGGAGCCTCTCGGTAATCACCCGGGGCCGGCGGAGCGTTATTCGGCCGCTCTGCGCGCGCGCGCACGGCCTCCCGGCGGTGCCGGGGGGTGGTGCGCGAGCGCGCCGGCCGCCGGAGGTCCCGCGGAGGAGCGTCGGAGCTCCGCGAGGCCGGGGAGCCTCTCGGTAATCACCCGGGGCCGGCGGAGCGTTATTCGGCCGCTCTGCGCGCGCGCGCACGGCCTCCCGGCGGTGCCGGGGGGTGGTGCGCGAGCGCGCCGGCCGCCGGAGGTCCCGCGGAGGAGCGTCGGAGCTCCGCGAGGCCGGGGAGCCTCTCGGTAATCACCCGGGGCCGGCGGAGCGTTATTCGGCCGCTCTGCGCGCGCGCACGGCCTCCCGGCGCCTCCGCGAACCGCCAAAATAAATGTCAAGTGAGCCTACCTTAAGAGAGTCACAGTTACTCCCGCCGTTTACCCGCGCGGAGCGTCATCGCCTCCGCGAACCGTCAAAAATAAATAAATACATGAATGAATAAATGTCAAGTGAGCCTACCTTAAGAGAGTCACAGTTACTCCCGCCGTTTACCCGCGCGGAGCGTCATCGCCTCCGCGAACCGTCAAAAATAAATAAATACATGAATAAATAGTCAAGTGAGCCTACCTTAAGAGAGTCGTAGTTACTCCCGCCGTTCGGCCGCTTAAAGTGCCACGGGAGGCGTAGCAATGCGAGTGAGTGTGCGCCAAGTGCGAGAGGCGGTGTATTTACTCGCCGTGTCCGCGAGAGGGAGGTAACTCCCCGTTGCGACCTCCGGGAGAGCAACGGGCCGCCGAAAACGCTCAGCCGAGGTGCTGGAAGCCTCGGCCGGCTCGCAAAGCGAGGCGCGAGGCACCGGGAGAACCGGCTGGAGGTCCCTCGGAAGCTCAGCGGGCCGTGGAGAAAGCTTAGCCGGGGTGCTGGAAGCCTCGGCCGGCTCACAAAGCGAGGCGCGAGGCACCGGGAGAACCGGCTGCAGGTCCCCTGGAAGCTCAGCGGGCCGTGGAGAAAGCTTAGCCGGGGTGCTGGAAGCCTCGGCCGGCTCACAAAGCGAGGCGCGAGGCACCGGGAGAACCGGCTGGAGGTCCCTCGGAAGCTCAGCGGGCCGTGGAGAAAGCTTAGCCGGGGTGCCGGAAGCCTCGGCCGGCTTAAAATGTGAGGAGGAAACCGGCTGGACGTCTTCTGGAAGATCAGCGGGCCGTGGAAAATGCTAAGCCGAGGTGCTGGTTGTCGAATAAGGCTCCGCCATCTCGTAGAAGGTGCTAATAAAGTTCATATCCGCTCGGCTGGAGGTAATTGGCCAGCGGACCGGCCGGCGGGACCTCCGTGACCGCCTATCCGCCTGCCGGTGGCTGCTGGCCGGCGTGCATTCCGGGCCGCGACCGCTAACTTACGGGACCCTAAATGGCCCGCGGACCAGCTGGCGGGACCTCCGTGACAGCCTACCCGCCTGGCGGTGGCTGCTGGCCGGCGCGGATTCCGGGCCGCGACCGCTAACTTACGGGACCCTAATTGGCCCGCGGACCGGCTGGCGGGACCTCCGTGAAAGCCCATCCGCCTGCCGGTGCCTCCTGGCCGGCGTGGATTCCGGGCCGCAACCGCTAACTTACGGGACCATAAATGGCCCGCGGACCAGCTGGCGGGACCTCCGTGACCGCCTATCCGCCTGGCGGTGCCTCCTGGCCGGCCTGGATTCCGGGCCGCGACCGCTCACCTACGGGACCCTAAATGGCCCGCGGACCAGCCGGCGGGACCTCCGTGACAGCCTACCCGCCTCCCGGTGGCTGCTGGCCGGCGCGGATTCCGGGCCGCGACCGCTAACTTACGGGACCCCAATTGGCCCGCGGACCAGCCGGCGGGACCCCCGTGACCGCCTATCCGCCTTGGCCGGTTCCCCGGCCGGCCACGGATGGCGAGAATCCGGCCTCCTCGCCCGGAGCGCTCGTCGGCTTCGGCGAAAAATGCACTAAGTGCCAAACCCCATTCATTTACAACGGCGTGTCCGCCAGAGGGCGCACTTCCCCCCGCGGACCGGCCGGCGGGACCTCCGTGACCGCCTATCCGCCTGGCGGTGGCTGCGGGCCGGCGCGAATTCCGGGCCGCGACCGCTAACTTACGGGACCCCAATTGGCCCGCGGACCAGCCGGCGGGACCTCCGTGACCGCCTATCCGCCTGCGCTGGTTCCCCGGTCGGCGTGGATTCCGGACCGCGACCGCTAAATTACGGGACCCAAATTGGCCCGCGGACCAGCCGGCGGGACCTCCGTGACCGCCTATCCGCCTCCGCTGGTTCCCCGGTCGGCGTGGATTCCGGACCGCGACCGCTAAATTACGGGACCCAAAATGGCCCGCGGACCAGCCGGCGGGACCTCCGTGACCGCCTATCCGCCTCCGCTGGTTCCCCGGTCGGCGTGGATTCCGGACCGCGACCGCTAAATTACGGGACCCAAATTGGCCCGCGGACCAGCCGGCGGGACCTCCGTGACCGCCTATCCGCCTCCGCTGGTTCCCCGGTCGGCGTGGATTCCGGACCGCGACCGCTAAATTACGGGACCCAAAATGGCCCGCGGACCAGCCGGCGGGACCTCCGTGACCGCCTATCCGCCTCCGCTGGTTCCCCGGTCGGCGTGGATTCCGGACCGCGACCGCTAAATTACGGGACCCAAAATGGCCCGCGGACCAGCCGGCGGGACCTCCGTGACCGCCTATCCGCCTCCGCTGGTTCCCCGGTCGGCGTGGATTCCGGACCGCGACCGCTAAATTACGGGACCCAAATTGGCCCGCGGACCAGCCGGCGGGACCTCCGTGACCGCCTATCCGCCTCCGCTGGTTCCCCGGTCGGCGTGGATTCCGGACCGCGACCGCTAAATTACGGGACCCAAAATGGCCCGCGGACCAGCCGGCGGGACCTCCGTGACCGCCTATCCGCCTCCGCTGGTTCCCCGGTCGGCGTGGATTCCGGACCGCGACCGCTAAATTACGGGACCCAAAATGGCCCGCGGACCAGCCGGCGGGACCTCCGTGACCGCCTATCCGCCTCCGCTGGTTCCCCGGTCGGCGTGGATTCCGGACCGCGACCGCTAAATTACGGGACCCAAAATGGCCCGCGGACCAGCCGGCGGGACCTCCGTGACCGCCTATCCGCCTCCGCTGGTTCCCCGGTCGGCGTGGATTCCGGACCGCGACCGCTAAATTACGGGACCCAAATTGGCCCGCGGACCAGCCGGCGGGACCTCCGTGACCGCCTATCCGCCTCCGCTGGTTCCCCGGTCGGCGTGGATTCCGGACCGCGACCGCTAAATTACGGGACCCAAAATGGCCCGCGGACCAGCCGGCGGGACCTCCGTGACCGCCTATCCGCCTCCGCTGGTTCCCCGGTCGGCGTGGATTCCGGACCGCGACCGCTAAATTACGGGACCCAAAATGGCCCGCGGACCAGCCGGCGGGACCTCCGTGACCGCCTATCCGCCTCCGCTGGTTCCCCGGTCGGCCACAGATGACGAATATTCGGCCTCTCGCTCTGGAAGTCCTGCCGACTTAGCCGAAAATTTTCTAAGTGCCATCGGCTCTCGCTCGGAAAAGTGTCCGCCTCGTCTGGTTCCCCAGCTCGGCCTCAGAATTCGAAAATTCGGCCTCTCTGAGGTACCAGGGGTAGGCTTTATGTACTTGGTCCCCCCACTTAGTGTACTCATCACTTTACCCCCCTTTCGCAAAATATAGTCGGCACGTATGTGCAGAACTGTTTATTTTCATTTTAAAAATTTTCTAAGTGCCAGCGGAAGCTGTCACACGAACTGTCCGAGCTACCACGGTGCCCATCCCGGGCAGTGACGGCAAAAGGCCGATGTGTGTTTGATGGAAGTCTGAATAATTTCTAAGTGCCAACGGCTCAACCGCCGTAAAGTGTCCGCCTCGGCTGGTTCTCCCGGTCGGCCCGAACGAGCGAAAATTCGGCCTCTTCCCCTGGAGGTCCGGAACATTTTGGCGAATATTTTCAAAGTGCCAACGGCTGTTGCGCCGTAACGTGTCCGACCCGGCCGGTTCCTCCGGTCGGCCCGAACGAGCGAAAATTCGGCCTCTTCCCCTGGAGGTCCGGAACATTTTGGCGAATATTTTCAAAGTGCCAACGGCTGCTCCGCCGTAAAGTGTCCGACCCGGCTGGTTCCTCCGGTCG
This sequence comes from Syngnathus scovelli, assembly GCF_024217435.2. NCBI lineage: Eukaryota > Metazoa > Chordata > Actinopteri > Syngnathiformes > Syngnathidae > Syngnathus > Syngnathus scovelli. Next base: position 17,563 of record NW_026061614.1, read on the forward strand.
GCCCGAACGAGCGAAAATTCGGCCTCTTCCCCTGGAGGTCCGGACGACTTTGGCGAATATTTTCAAAGTGCCAACGGCTGTTGCGCCGTAACGTGTCCGACCCGGCTGGTTCCTCCGGTCGGCCCGAACGAGCGAAAATTCGGCCTCTTCCCCTGGAGGTCCGGAACATTTTGGCGAATATTTTCAAAGTGCCATCGGCTCTTCCGCCGTAAGGTGTCCGACTCGGCCGGTTCCTCCGGTCGGCCTGAACGAGCGAAAATTCGGCCTCTTCCCCTGGAGGTCCTGTCAAGTTTAACGAATATTTTCTAAGTGCCATCGGCTCTTCCGCCGTAAGGTGTCCGACTCGGCCGGTTCCTCCGGTCGGCCTGAACAAGCGAAAATTCGGCCTCTTCCCCTGGAGGTCCTGTCAAGTTTAACGAATATTTTCTAAGTGCCATCGGCTCTTCCGCCGTAAGGTGTCCGACTCGGCCGGTTCCTCCGGTCGGCCTGAACAAGCGAAAATTCGGCCTCTTCCCCTGGAGGTCCTGTCAAGTTTAACGAATATTTTCTAAGTGCGAACGGCTCTTCCGCCGTAAGGTGTCCGACCCGGCCGGTTCCTCCGGTCGGCCCGAACGAGCGAAAATTCGGCCTCTTCCCCTGGAGGTCCTGTCAAGTTTAACGAATATTTTCTAAGTGCCATCGGCTCTTCCGCCGTAAGGTGTCCGACTCGGCCGGTTCCTCCGGTCGGCCTGAACAAGCGAAAATTCGGCCTCTTCCCCTGGAGGTCCTGTCAAGTTTAACGAATATTTTCTAAGTGCCATCGGCTCTTCCGCCGTAAGGTGTCCGACTCGGCCGGTTCCCCTAGTCGGCCAAATAATGTGACAATTCGGCCTCTCGCTCTGGAAGTCCGGCCAACTTCTGCGAATATTTTCTAAGTGCCATCGGCTCTTCCGCCGTAATGTGTCCGACTCGGCCGGTTCCTCCGGTCGGCCTGAACGAGCGAAAATTCGGCCTCTTCCCCTGGAGGTCCTGTCAAGTTTAACGAATATTTTCTAAGTGCCATCGGCTCTTCCGCCGTAAGGTGTCCGTCTCGGCCGGTTCCTCCGGTCGGCCTGAACGAGCGAAAATTCGGCCTCTTCCCCTGGAGGTCCTGTCAAGTTTAACGAATATTTTCTAAGTGCCATCGGCTCTTCCGCCGTAAGGTGTCCGACTCGGCCGGTTCCTCCGGTCGGCCTGAACAAGCGAAAATTCGGCCTCTTCCCCTGGAGGTCCGTTCAAGTTTAACGAATATTTTCTAAGTGCCATCGGCTCTTCCGCCGTAAGGTGTCCGACTCGGCTGGTTGCCGATGTCGGCCAGAACAAGTGGAAACTCGGCCTCTTCCCCTGGAGGTCAGTTGAAGTTTAACGAATATTTTCAAAGTGCCAACGGCTGCTCCGCCGTAAAGCGTCCGACTCGGCTGGTTCCCGATGTCGGCCAGAACAAGTGAAAATTCGGCCTCTTCCCCTGGAGGTCCGTTCAAGATTAACGAATATTTTCTAAGTGCCAACGGCTGCTCCGCCGTAAAGCGTCCGACTCGGCTGGTTCCCGATGTCGGCCAGAACAAGTGAACATTCGGCCTCTTCCCCTGGAGGTCCGTTCAAGATTAACGAATATCTTCTAAGTGCCAACGGCTCTTGCGCCGAAAAGCGTCCGCCTCGGCTGGTTCCCGATGTCGGCCAGAACAAGTGAAAATTCGGCCTCTTCCCCTGGAGGTCCGTTCAAGATTAACTAATATTTTCTAAGTGCCAACGGCTCTTGCGCCGAAAAGCGTCCGCCTCGGCTGGTTCCCGCGGTCGGACACAAAATGTGTCAATTCGGCCTCTCTGAGGTACCAGGGGTGGGCTTTATGTACTTGGTCCCCCCACTTAGTGTACTCA
>NW_026061616.1:0-19432 GCF_024217435.2 Syngnathus scovelli
AAAGACGACTTAATGGGATCCCTTCTAAAGAAAGCTGTTGGTTGAATATAAAAACAAGATATTAGGTCAAAAATACTTCAAAGTTAATAGACATAATATAATCCAAGGGTAGGACTTTAGGTTGCTTTCTTCTCTCACTTTTCACTATTTTTCCATCTTGCTGGCCGAAGACCTGGGTAGCGCCTCAGCTACTCGGGGGAGGTTCTGGTTGAGGTGCATTCTCACTTCGCCGTCCTTCGTACCCATTCCAGAATTTATGCGACTCCGGTACGGCGAGGTTTACTGAAGGAGACATGCGCCGGCCTGTGCCTTCCGCTGCCTTCTATCTAACCAACTGGGTCGGCGGACCCTTTGGGGAATGTGTAGCGAGATAACCTTATAAACCTAACTCGCCTGAGCCTATCGGACATCCCAGTATTCCCTGACCCAAATTACCGAGTCGCATACTTTTCTTATTTTCCCAATTTCCTTTCTACATATGTTTCCTCTCCCCCACATCTCTCCTCCCCTTTTCTATCCTAGGGGGGGAGGGATATAAGACCATGTGTCGGGTCAGAAAACTCGGGGTTTTGGTTGAGATGCAGTCACATTTCCCATTACCCATCCGTGGTCTCCCTCTCTCTCTCTCTCTCTCTCTCTCTCTCTCTCTCTCTCTCTCTCTCTCTCTCGTACTCTCGTTCTCTCGTTCTCTCTCGTTCTCTCTCCCTCTCTCTTGCTCTCTCGCTCTCGCTCTCTCTCTCTCTTTCTTTCTTTCTCTCTAACCCTAACCCTAACCTCTCTCTCTCTCTCTCTCGCTCTCGCTCTCTCTTGCTCTCTCGCTCTCTCGTTTTCTCTCTCGCTTTCTCTCTCTCCCTCTCGCGCTCTCTCTCTCTTTCTCTCTAACCCTAACCCTGACCCTAACCTCTCTCTCTCTCTCTCTCTCTCTCTCGCTCTCTCGTTTTCTCTCTCTTTTTTCTCTCTCTCCCTCTCTCTCTCTCTCTCTCTCTCTCTCTCTCTCTCTTTCTCTCTAACCCTAACCCTGACCCTAACCCTAACCTCTCTCTCTCTCGCTCTCTCTCTCTCTCTCGCTCTCTCTCTTGCTCTCTCGTTCCCTCGTTTTTTTCTCTCTCTTTCTCTCTCTCTCTCTCTCTCTCTCTCTCTCTCTCTCTCTCTCTCTTTTGCCCTCTCTCTCTCTCTCTCTCTCTCTCTCTTGCTCTCTCGCTCTCTCGCTCTCTCGTTCTCTCGCTCTTTCTCTCTCCCTCTTTCGCTCTCTCGCGCTCTCTCTCTTTCTCTCTCTCTTTCTCTCTCCTTTTTTTTAATTTTGACCAAAATAAAAAAGAAAAGTCTAAACTTTAATCAGACTCTATTCTTAACTCGAACAAATTCTAAGGGAGTTTTCTTTCCAGACTAAAAGAGAAGATAGAGGACGGGAGAGTACACACGAGGGCGCCATAGACACATAAAATGGCTGTCTGGCAAACAGGGCTTAGTTGGATAGAATCACTAATTGGTTATTATTATCTTTTAAATGTAGAAATAAATAAGTGGGAATAACGCTAATAGATAGTATTAAATTGTTTTTTAACATTTTGTTTATTTTGATCGCTTTTGGGGTGGATATTGTAATGAATACGCTTGGGGACAGTTGCTTGCCATGACAATGTAAGCGTCATCACGGATACTTCCGGCTTGGCTAACGTTTACTAGCCACTTGACGCGCACGGCTATTTCGTTTTAATTGCACAGTTTTATTATTGTGGTGGGCGAGTGGATTTACGGACAATAGTGACCGGGTAGTGCGAGTTAACAAAAGCAATCGAAATGTATTCTGTTATTATCACTGGGATGGGTAATTTTAATAATATTTTCGATTAACGGGGTCCACTACGACATTTTGCAGGGGTTATAGGTACTTCCGGGTTGCTAGTGCGAGGGCTTGTGGGTACTTCCGGGTTGCTAATGCTCATGACGTTGGCGCCGGTACGCCAAAAAAGAAAAGAGAAGAAGGAGGAAGAGCGATTTCGTCCTAAATATGCGATCTTATTAATGTTAGCAATTGAATTTACGGATAAATGGGACCGGTTAATGCATTTGAATAATACCAATGACCTTAATGGAAGTTTATTCGCTTTTTAACACTTTGTGGTATGAGTTTTGGAAAATATTTGTGGTACGGAAGCCGTTGGGATACTTGGCAAGGGCTTTGGGTACTTCCGGCTTGCTAATGCTAAATAGCCGCGATTTGCGTTAATCGATTTATTTCCAAATATGTTGTTGCGAATTAAATTTGCGGTTGCAGGGGAACAGTTAACACAATTAAACGACACAAATGGGTTTTATCTAACTTTATTTAGTGCTTATCACATTGTTAGATAGGTTTAGGGACGGGATTGGTTGACGAGCCGCCGTGACACTTCGCAGAGGCTCATGGGAATTTGCCATTGACAGTGACACCGTGAACCAAGAAAGTGGCGCTGGGAATGACAATCTCCTAAGGTAAGATTTTTCTGGTTGATAAATGTCAGATAAACGGCTGATACAAACACAGTCCTTTTGATAAAATAATATTAATTGCGTGGATATAATGGTTTAAAGGGTTTTCATCACAATTGGACTACAGGCAGACCTCCAATTATGCTGATAAACTTGGCCAGAAACTTAAATGAAATAATATAACATTGAGTTAAGTACAAACATACGTAATGATGGTTTAAATTCAATGAATCAATAAATTAAAAGAGACAAAGACAGACCTATTGATCTTTTCTGTCTGCGTTAAAGCTGGGCAGTTGACTTGACAAATAACTGTAATTTTAATTGACTAGGTAGACACACACCGGGGCTCGATCAACCCCGGCGGGGCCTCCCTTGGGCGAGGGTGTCTGGTGATAATGGCCGAAACACTCTGTGACCCCAAGGTCCACTACTGATGACGTGTCTACGAAATTCTGACGCTCAAATTACCCACAACAAAGACGACTTAATGGGATCCCTTCTAAAGAAAGCTGTTGGTTGAATATAAAAACAAGATATTAGGTCAAAAATACTTCAAAGTTAATAGACATAATATAATCCAAGGGTAGGACTTTAGGTTGCTTTCTTCTCTCACTTTTCACTATTTTTCCATCTTGCTGGCCGAAGACCTGGGTAGCGCCTCAGCTACTCGGGGGAGGTTCTGGTTGAGGTGCATTCTCACTTCGCCGTCCTTCGTACCCATTCCAGAATTTATGCGACTCCGGTACGGCGAGGTTTACTGAAGGAGACATGCGCCGGCCTGTGCCTTCCGCTGCCTTCTATCTAACCAACTGGGTCGGCGGACCCTTTGGGGAATGTGTAGCGAGATAACCTTATAAACCTAACTCGCCTGAGCCTATCGGACATCCCAGTATTCCCTGACCCAAATTACCGAGTCGCATACTTCTCTTATTTTCCCAATTTCCTTTCTACATATGTTTCCTCTCCCCCACGTCTCTCCTCCCCTTTTCTATCCTAGGGGGGGAGGGATATAAGACCATGTGTCGGGTCAGAAAACTCGGGGTTTTGGTTGAGATGCAGTCACATTTCCCATTACCCATCCGTGGTCTCCCTCTCTCTCTCTCTCTCTCTCTCTCTCTCTCTCTCTCTCTCTCTCTCTCTCTCTCTCTCGTACTCTCGTTCTCTCGTTCTCTCTCGTTCTCTCTCCCTCTCTCTTGCTCTCTCGCTCTCTCTCTCTCTTTCTTTCTTTCTCTCTAACCCTAACCCTAACCTCTCTCTCTCTCTCTCTCGCTCTCGCTCTCTCTTGCTCTCTCGCTCTCTCGTTTTCTCTCTCGCTTTCTCTCTCTCCCTCTCGCGCTCTCTCTCTCTTTCTCTCTAACCCTAACCCTGACCCTAACCTCTCTCTCTCTCTCTCGCTCTCTCGCTCTCTCGTTTTCTCTCTCTTTTTTCTCTCTCTCCCTCTCTCTCTCTCGCTCTCTCTCTCTCTCTCTCTCTCTCTCTTTCTCTCTAACCCTAACCCTGACCCTGACCCTAACCCTAACCTCTCTCTCTCTCGCTCTCTCTTTCTCTCTCGCTCTCTCTCTTGCTCTCTCGTTCCCTCGTTTTTTTCTCTCTCTTTCTCTCTCTCTCGCTCTCTCTCTCTCTCTCTCTCTCTCTCTCTCTCTCTTTTGCCCTCTCTCTCTCTCTCTCTCTCTCTCTCTCTCTCTTGCTCTCTCGCTCTCTCGCTCTCTCGTTCTCTCTCTCTTTCTCTCTCCCTCTCTCGCTCTCTCGCGCTCTCTCTCTTTCTCTCTCTCTTTCTCTCTCCTTTTTTTTAATTTTGACCAAAATAAAAAAGAAAAGTCTAAACTTTAATCAGACTCTATTCTTAACTCGAACAAATTCTAAGGGAGTTTTCTTTCCAGACTAAAAGAGAAGATAGAGGACGGGAGAGTACACACGAGGGCGCCATAGACACATAAAATGGCTGTCTGGCAAACAGGGCTTAGTTGGATAGAATCACTAATTGGTTATTATTATCTTTTAAATGTAGAAATAAATAAGTGGGAATAACGCTAATAGATAGTATTAAATTGTTTTTTAACATTTTGTTTATTTTGATCGCTTTTGGGGTGGATATTGTAATGAATACGCTTGGGGACAGTTGCTTGCCATGACAATGTAAGCGTCATCACGGATACTTCCGGCTTGGCTAACGTTTACTAGCCACTTGACGCGCACGGCTATTTCGTTTTAATTGCACAGTTTTATTATTGTGGTGGGCGAGTGGATTTACGGACAATAGTGACCGGGTAGTGCGAGTTAACAAAAGCAATCGAAATGTATTCTGTTATTATCACTGGGATGGGTAATTTTAATAATATTTTCGATTAACGGGGTCCACTACGACATTTTGCAGGGGTTATAGGTACTTCCGGGTTGCTAGTGCGAGGGCTTGTGGGTACTTCCGGGTTGCTAATGCTCATGACGTTGGCGCCGGTACGCCAAAAAAGAAAAGAGAAGAAGGAGGAAGAGCGATTTCGTCCTAAATATGCGATCTTATTAATGTTAGCAATTGAATTTACGGATAAATGGGACCGGTTAATGCATTTGAATAATACCAATGACCTTAATGGAAGTTTATTCGCTTTTTAACACTTTGTGGTATGAGTTTTGGAAAATATTTGTGGTACGGAAGCCGTTGGGATACTTGGCAAGGGCTTTGGGTACTTCCGGCTTGCTAATGCTAAATAGCCGCGATTTGCGTTAATCGATTTATTTCCAAATATGTTGTTGCGAATTAAATTTGCGGTTGCAGGGGAACAGTTAACACAATTAAACGACACAAATGGGTTTTATCTAACTTTATTTAGTGCTTATCACATTGTTAGATAGGTTTAGGGACGGGATTGGTTGACGAGCCGCCGTGACACTTCGCAGAGGCTCATGGGAATTTGCCATTGACAGTGACACCGTGAACCAAGAAAGTGGCGCTGGGAATGACAATCTCCTAAGGTAAGATTTTTCTGGTTGATAAATGTCAGATAAACGGCTGATACAAACACAGTCCTTTTGATAAAATAATATTAATTGCGTGGATATAATGGTTTAAAGGGTTTTCATCACAATTGGACTACAGGCAGACCTCCAATTATGCTGATAAACTTGGCCAGAAACTTAAATGAAATAATATAACATTGAGTTAAGTACAAACATACGTAATGATGGTTTAAATTCAATGAATCAATAAATTAAAAGAGACAAAGACAGACCTATTGATCTTTTCTGTCTGCGTTAAAGCTGGGCAGTTGACTTGACAAATAACTGTAATTTTAATTGACTAGGTAGACACACACCGGGGCTCGATCAACCCCGGCGGGGCCTCCCTTGGGCGAGGGTGTCTGGTGATAATGGCCGAAACACTCTGTGACCCCAAGGTCCACTACTGATGACGTGTCTACGAAATTCTGACGCTCAAATTACCCACAACAAAGACGACTTAATGGGATCCCTTCTAAAGAAAGCTGTTGGTTGAATATAAAAACAAGATATTAGGTCAAAAATACTTCAAAGTTAATAGACATAATATAATCCAAGGGTAGGACTTTAGGTTGCTTTCTTCTCTCACTTTTCACTATTTTTCCATCTTGCTGGCCGAAGACCTGGGTAGCGCCTCAGCTACTCGGGGGAGGTTCTGGTTGAGGTGCATTCTCACTTCGCCGTCCTTCGTACCCATTCCAGAATTTATGCGACTCCGGTACGGCGAGGTTTACTGAAGGAGACATGCGCCGGCCTGTGCCTTCCGCTGCCTTCTATCTAACCAACTGGGTCGGCGGACCCTTTGGGGAATGTGTAGCGAGATAACCTTATAAACCTAACTCGCCTGAGCCTATCGGACATCCCAGTATTCCCTGACCCAAATTACCGAGTCGCATACTTTTCTTATTTTCCCAATTTCCTTTCTACATATGTTTCCTCTCCCCCACATCTCTCCTCCCCTTTTCTATCCTAGGGGGGGAGGGATATAAGACCATGTGTCGGGTCAGAAAACTCGGGGTTTTGGTTGAGATGCAGTCACATTTCCCATTACCCATCCGTGGTCTCCCTCTCTCTCTCTCTCTCTCTCTCTCTCTCTCTCTCTCTCTCTCTCTCTCTCTCTCTCTCTCGTACTCTCGTTCTCTCGTTCTCTCTCGTTCTCTCTCCCTCTCTCTTGCTCTCTCGCTCTCTCTCTCTCTTTCTTTCTTTCTCTCTAACCCTAACCCTAACCTCTCTCTCTCTCTCTCTCGCTCTCGCTCTCTCTTGCTCTCTCGCTCTCTCGTTTTCTCTCTCGCTTTCTCTCTCTCCCTCTCGCGCTCTCTCTCTCTTTCTCTCTAACCCTAACCCTGACCCTAACCTCTCTCTCTCTCTCTCGCTCTCTCGCTCTCTCGTTTTCTCTCTCTTTTTTCTCTCTCTCCCTCTCTCTCTCTCGCTCTCTCTCTCTCTCTCTCTCTCTCTCTCTTTCTCTCTAACCCTAACCCTGACCCTGACCCTAACCCTAACCTCTCTCTCTCTCGCTCTCTCTTTCTCTCTCGCTCTCTCTCTTGCTCTCTCGTTCCCTCGTTTTTTTCTCTCTCTTTCTCTCTCTCTCGCTCTCTCTCTCTCTCTCTCTCTCTCTCTCTCTCTCTTTTGCCCTCTCTCTCTCTCTCTCTCTCTCTCTCTCTCTCTTGCTCTCTCGCTCTCTCGCTCTCTCGTTCTCTCTCTCTTTCTCTCTCCCTCTCTCGCTCTCTCGCGCTCTCTCTCTTTCTCTCTCTCTTTCTCTCTCCTTTTTTTTAATTTTGACCAAAATAAAAAAGAAAAGTCTAAACTTTAATCAGACTCTATTCTTAACTCGAACAAATTCTAAGGGAGTTTTCTTTCCAGACTAAAAGAGAAGATAGAGGACGGGAGAGTACACACGAGGGCGCCATAGACACATAAAATGGCTGTCTGGCAAACAGGGCTTAGTTGGATAGAATCACTAATTGGTTATTATTATCTTTTAAATGTAGAAATAAATAAGTGGGAATAACGCTAATAGATAGTATTAAATTGTTTTTTAACATTTTGTTTATTTTGATCGCTTTTGGGGTGGATATTGTAATGAATACGCTTGGGGACAGTTGCTTGCCATGACAATGTAAGCGTCATCACGGATACTTCCGGCTTGGCTAACGTTTACTAGCCACTTGACGCGCACGGCTATTTCGTTTTAATTGCACAGTTTTATTATTGTGGTGGGCGAGTGGATTTACGGACAATAGTGACCGGGTAGTGCGAGTTAACAAAAGCAATCGAAATGTATTCTGTTATTATCACTGGGATGGGTAATTTTAATAATATTTTCGATTAACGGGGTCCACTACGACATTTTGCAGGGGTTATAGGTACTTCCGGGTTGCTAGTGCGAGGGCTTGTGGGTACTTCCGGGTTGCTAATGCTCATGACGTTGGCGCCGGTACGCCAAAAAAGAAAAGAGAAGAAGGAGGAAGAGCGATTTCGTCCTAAATATGCGATCTTATTAATGTTAGCAATTGAATTTACGGATAAATGGGACCGGTTAATGCATTTGAATAATACCAATGACCTTAATGGAAGTTTATTCGCTTTTTAACACTTTGTGGTATGAGTTTTGGAAAATATTTGTGGTACGGAAGCCGTTGGGATACTTGGCAAGGGCTTTGGGTACTTCCGGCTTGCTAATGCTAAATAGCCGCGATTTGCGTTAATCGATTTATTTCCAAATATGTTGTTGCGAATTAAATTTGCGGTTGCAGGGGAACAGTTAACACAATTAAACGACACAAATGGGTTTTATCTAACTTTATTTAGTGCTTATCACATTGTTAGATAGGTTTAGGGACGGGATTGGTTGACGAGCCGCCGTGACACTTCGCAGAGGCTCATGGGAATTTGCCATTGACAGTGACACCGTGAACCAAGAAAGTGGCGCTGGGAATGACAATCTCCTAAGGTAAGATTTTTCTGGTTGATAAATGTCAGATAAACGGCTGATACAAACACAGTCCTTTTGATAAAATAATATTAATTGCGTGGATATAATGGTTTAAAGGGTTTTCATCACAATTGGACTACAGGCAGACCTCCAATTATGCTGATAAACTTGGCCAGAAACTTAAATGAAATAATATAACATTGAGTTAAGTACAAACATACGTAATGATGGTTTAAATTCAATGAATCAATAAATTAAAAGAGACAAAGACAGACCTATTGATCTTTTCTGTCTGCGTTAAAGCTGGGCAGTTGACTTGACAAATAACTGTAATTTTAATTGACTAGGTAGACACACACCGGGGCTCGATCAACCCCGGCGGGGCCTCCCTTGGGCGAGGGTGTCTGGTGATAATGGCCGAAACACTCTGTGACCCCAAGGTCCACTACTGATGACGTGTCTACGAAATTCTGACGCTCAAATTACCCACAACAAAGACGACTTAATGGGATCCCTTCTAAAGAAAGCTGTTGGTTGAATATAAAAACAAGATATTAGGTCAAAAATACTTCAAAGTTAATAGACATAATATAATCCAAGGGTAGGACTTTAGGTTGCTTTCTTCTCTCACTTTTCACTATTTTTCCATCTTGCTGGCCGAAGACCTGGGTAGCGCCTCAGCTACTCGGGGGAGGTTCTGGTTGAGGTGCATTCTCACTTCGCCGTCCTTCGTACCCATTCCAGAATTTATGCGACTCCGGTACGGCGAGGTTTACTGAAGGAGACATGCGCCGGCCTGTGCCTTCCGCTGCCTTCTATCTAACCAACTGGGTCGGCGGACCCTTTGGGGAATGTGTAGCGAGATAACCTTATAAACCTAACTCGCCTGAGCCTATCGGACATCCCAGTATTCCCTGACCCAAATTACCGAGTCGCATACTTTTCTTATTTTCCCAATTTCCTTTCTACATATGTTTCCTCTCCCCCACATCTCTCCTCCCCTTTTCTATCCTAGGGGGGGAGGGATATAAGACCATGTGTCGGGTCAGAAAACTCGGGGTTTTGGTTGAGATGCAGTCACATTTCCCATTACCCATCCGTGGTCTCCCTCTCTCTCTCTCTCTCTCTCTCTCTCTCTCTCTCTCTCTCTCTCTCTCTCTCTCTCTCTCTCGTACTCTCGTTCTCTCGTTCTCTCTCGTTCTCTCTCCCTCTCTCTTGCTCTCTCGCTCTCTCTCTCTCTTTCTTTCTTTCTCTCTAACCCTAACCCTAACCTCTCTCTCTCTCTCTCTCGCTCTCGCTCTCTCTTGCTCTCTCGCTCTCTCGTTTTCTCTCTCGCTTTCTCTCTCTCCCTCTCGCGCTCTCTCTCTCTTTCTCTCTAACCCTAACCCTGACCCTAACCTCTCTCTCTCTCTCTCGCTCTCTCGCTCTCTCGTTTTCTCTCTCTTTTTTCTCTCTCTCCCTCTCTCTCTCTCGCTCTCTCTCTCTCTCTCTCTCTCTCTCTCTTTCTCTCTAACCCTAACCCTGACCCTGACCCTAACCCTAACCTCTCTCTCTCTCGCTCTCTCTTTCTCTCTCGCTCTCTCTCTTGCTCTCTCGTTCCCTCGTTTTTTTCTCTCTCTTTCTCTCTCTCTCGCTCTCTCTCTCTCTCTCTCTCTCTCTCTCTCTTTTGCCCTCTCTCTCTCTCTCTCTCTCTCTCTCTCTCTCTTGCTCTCTCGCTCTCTCGCTCTCTCGTTCTCTCTCTCTTTCTCTCTCCCTCTCTCGCTCTCTCGCGCTCTCTCTCTTTCTCTCTCTCTTTCTCTCTCCTTTTTTTTAATTTTGACCAAAATAAAAAAGAAAAGTCTAAACTTTAATCAGACTCTATTCTTAACTCGAACAAATTCTAAGGGAGTTTTCTTTCCAGACTAAAAGAGAAGATAGAGGACGGGAGAGTACACACGAGGGCGCCATAGACACATAAAATGGCTGTCTGGCAAACAGGGCTTAGTTGGATAGAATCACTAATTGGTTATTATTATCTTTTAAATGTAGAAATAAATAAGTGGGAATAACGCTAATAGATAGTATTAAATTGTTTTTTAACATTTTGTTTATTTTGATCGCTTTTGGGGTGGATATTGTAATGAATACGCTTGGGGACAGTTGCTTGCCATGACAATGTAAGCGTCATCACGGATACTTCCGGCTTGGCTAACGTTTACTAGCCACTTGACGCGCACGGCTATTTCGTTTTAATTGCACAGTTTTATTATTGTGGTGGGCGAGTGGATTTACGGACAATAGTGACCGGGTAGTGCGAGTTAACAAAAGCAATCGAAATGTATTCTGTTATTATCACTGGGATGGGTAATTTTAATAATATTTTCGATTAACGGGGTCCACTACGACATTTTGCAGGGGTTATAGGTACTTCCGGGTTGCTAGTGCGAGGGCTTGTGGGTACTTCCGGGTTGCTAATGCTCATGACGTTGGCGCCGGTACGCCAAAAAAGAAAAGAGAAGAAGGAGGAAGAGCGATTTCGTCCTAAATATGCGATCTTATTAATGTTAGCAATTGAATTTACGGATAAATGGGACCGGTTAATGCATTTGAATAATACCAATGACCTTAATGGAAGTTTATTCGCTTTTTAACACTTTGTGGTATGAGTTTTGGAAAATATTTGTGGTACGGAAGCCGTTGGGATACTTGGCAAGGGCTTTGGGTACTTCCGGCTTGCTAATGCTAAATAGCCGCGATTTGCGTTAATCGATTTATTTCCAAATATGTTGTTGCGAATTAAATTTGCGGTTGCAGGGGAACAGTTAACACAATTAAACGACACAAATGGGTTTTATCTAACTTTATTTAGTGCTTATCACATTGTTAGATAGGTTTAGGGACGGGATTGGTTGACGAGCCGCCGTGACACTTCGCAGAGGCTCATGGGAATTTGCCATTGACAGTGACACCGTGAACCAAGAAAGTGGCGCTGGGAATGACAATCTCCTAAGGTAAGATTTTTCTGGTTGATAAATGTCAGATAAACGGCTGATACAAACACAGTCCTTTTGATAAAATAATATTAATTGCGTGGATATAATGGTTTAAAGGGTTTTCATCACAATTGGACTACAGGCAGACCTCCAATTATGCTGATAAACTTGGCCAGAAACTTAAATGAAATAATATAACATTGAGTTAAGTACAAACATACGTAATGATGGTTTAAATTCAATGAATCAATAAATTAAAAGAGACAAAGACAGACCTATTGATCTTTTCTGTCTGCGTTAAAGCTGGGCAGTTGACTTGACAAATAACTGTAATTTTAATTGACTAGGTAGACACACACCGGGGCTCGATCAACCCCGGCGGGGCCTCCCTTGGGCGAGGGTGTCTGGTGATAATGGCCGAAACACTCTGTGACCCCAAGGTCCACTACTGATGACGTGTCTACGAAATTCTGACGCTCAAATTACCCACAACAAAGACGACTTAATGGGATCCCTTCTAAAGAAAGCTGTTGGTTGAATATAAAAACAAGATATTAGGTCAAAAATACTTCAAAGTTAATAGACATAATATAATCCAAGGGTAGGACTTTAGGTTGCTTTCTTCTCTCACTTTTCACTATTTTTCCATCTTGCTGGCCGAAGACCTGGGTAGCGCCTCAGCTACTCGGGGGAGGTTCTGGTTGAGGTGCATTCTCACTTCGCCGTCCTTCGTACCCATTCCAGAATTTATGCGACTCCGGTACGGCGAGGTTTACTGAAGGAGACATGCGCCGGCCTGTGCCTTCCGCTGCCTTCTATCTAACCAACTGGGTCGGCGGACCCTTTGGGGAATGTGTAGCGAGATAACCTTATAAACCTAACTCGCCTGAGCCTATCGGACATCCCAGTATTCCCTGACCCAAATTACCGAGTCGCATACTTTTCTTATTTTCCCAATTTCCTTTCTACATATGTTTCCTCTCCCCCACATCTCTCCTCCCCTTTTCTATCCTAGGGGGGGAGGGATATAAGACCATGTGTCGGGTCAGAAAACTCGGGGTTTTGGTTGAGATGCAGTCACATTTCCCATTACCCATCCGTGGTCTCCCTCTCTCTCTCTCTCTCTCTCTCTCTCTCTCTCTCTCTCTCTCTCTCTCTCTCTCTCTCTCGTACTCTCGTTCTCTCGTTCTCTCTCGTTCTCTCTCCCTCTCTCTTGCTCTCTCGCTCTCTCTCTCTCTTTCTTTCTTTCTCTCTAACCCTAACCCTAACCTCTCTCTCTCTCTCTCTCGCTCTCGCTCTCTCTTGCTCTCTCGCTCTCTCGTTTTCTCTCTCGCTTTCTCTCTCTCCCTCTCGCGCTCTCTCTCTCTTTCTCTCTAACCCTAACCCTGACCCTAACCTCTCTCTCTCTCTCTCGCTCTCTCGCTCTCTCGTTTTCTCTCTCTTTTTTCTCTCTCTCCCTCTCTCTCTCTCGCTCTCTCTCTCTCTCTCTCTCTCTCTCTTTCTCTCTAACCCTAACCCTGACCCTGACCCTAACCCTAACCTCTCTCTCTCTCGCTCTCTCTTTCTCTCTCGCTCTCTCTCTTGCTCTCTCGTTCCCTCGTTTTTTTCTCTCTCTTTCTCTCTCTCTCGCTCTCTCTCTCTCTCTCTCTCTCTCTCTCTCTCTTTTGCCCTCTCTCTCTCTCTCTCTCTCTCTCTCTCTCTCTTGCTCTCTCGCTCTCTCGCTCTCTCGTTCTCTCTCTCTTTCTCTCTCCCTCTCTCGCTCTCTCGCACTCTCTCTCTTTCTCTCTCTCTTTCTCTCTCCTTTTTTTTAATTTTGACCAAAATAAAAAAGAAAAGTCTAAACTTTAATCAGACTCTATTCTTAACTCGAACAAATTCTAAGGGAGTTTTCTTTCCAGACTAAAAGAGAAGATAGAGGACGGGAGAGTACACACGAGGGCGCCATAGACACATAAAATGGCTGTCTGGCAAACAGGGCTTAGTTGGATAGAATCACTAATTGGTTATTATTATCTTTTAAATGTAGAAATAAATAAGTGGGAATAACGCTAATAGATAGTATTAAATTGTTTTTTAACATTTTGTTTATTTTGATCGCTTTTGGGGTGGATATTGTAATGAATACGCTTGGGGACAGTTGCTTGCCATGACAATGTAAGCGTCATCACGGATACTTCCGGCTTGGCTAACGTTTACTAGCCACTTGACGCGCACGGCTATTTCGTTTTAATTGCACAGTTTTATTATTGTGGTGGGCGAGTGGATTTACGGACAATAGTGACCGGGTAGTGCGAGTTAACAAAAGCAATCGAAATGTATTCTGTTATTATCACTGGGATGGGTAATTTTAATAATATTTTCGATTAACGGGGTCCACTACGACATTTTGCAGGGGTTATAGGTACTTCCGGGTTGCTAGTGCGAGGGCTTGTGGGTACTTCCGGGTTGCTAATGCTCATGACGTTGGCGCCGGTACGCCAAAAAAGAAAAGAGAAGAAGGAGGAAGAGCGATTTCGTCCTAAATATGCGATCTTATTAATGTTAGCAATTGAATTTACGGATAAATGGGACCGGTTAATGCATTTGAATAATACCAATGACCTTAATGGAAGTTTATTCGCTTTTTAACACTTTGTGGTATGAGTTTTGGAAAATATTTGTGGTACGGAAGCCGTTGGGATACTTGGCAAGGGCTTTGGGTACTTCCGGCTTGCTAATGCTAAATAGCCGCGATTTGCGTTAATCGATTTATTTCCAAATATGTTGTTGCGAATTAAATTTGCGGTTGCAGGGGAACAGTTAACACAATTAAACGACACAAATGGGTTTTATCTAACTTTATTTAGTGCTTATCACATTGTTAGATAGGTTTAGGGACGGGATTGGTTGACGAGCCGCCGTGACACTTCGCAGAGGCTCATGGGAATTTGCCATTGACAGTGACACCGTGAACCAAGAAAGTGGCGCTGGGAATGACAATCTCCTAAGGTAAGATTTTTCTGGTTGATAAATGTCAGATAAACGGCTGATACAAACACAGTCCTTTTGATAAAATAATATTAATTGCGTGGATATAATGGTTTAAAGGGTTTTCATCACAATTGGACTACAGGCAGACCTCCAATTATGCTGATAAACTTGGCCAGAAACTTAAATGAAATAATATAACATTGAGTTAAGTACAAACATACGTAATGATGGTTTAAATTCAATGAATCAATAAATTAAAAGAGACAAAGACAGACCTATTGATCTTTTCTGTCTGCGTTAAAGCTGGGCAGTTGACTTGACAAATAACTGTAATTTTAATTGACTAGGTAGACACACACCGGGGCTCGATCAACCCCGGCGGGGCCTCCCTTGGGCGAGGGTGTCTGGTGATAATGGCCGAAACACTCTGTGACCCCAAGGTCCACTACTGATGACGTGTCTACGAAATTCTGACGCTCAAATTACCCACAACAAAGACGACTTAATGGGATCCCTTCTAAAGAAAGCTGTTGGTTGAATATAAAAACAAGATATTAGGTCAAAAATACTTCAAAGTTAATAGACATAATATAATCCAAGGGTAGGACTTTAGGTTGCTTTCTTCTCTCACTTTTCACTATTTTTCCATCTTGCTGGCCGAAGACCTGGGTAGCGCCTCAGCTACTCGGGGGAGGTTCTGGTTGAGGTGCATTCTCACTTCGCCGTCCTTCGTACCCATTCCAGAATTTATGCGACTCCGGTACGGCGAGGTTTACTGAAGGAGACATGCGCCGGCCTGTGCCTTCCGCTGCCTTCTATCTAACCAACTGGGTCGGCGGACCCTTTGGGGAATGTGTAGCGAGATAACCTTATAAACCTAACTCGCCTGAGCCTATCGGACATCCCAGTATTCCCTGACCCAAATTACCGAGTCGCATACTTTTCTTATTTTCCCAATTTCCTTTCTACATATGTTTCCTCTCCCCCACATCTCTCCTCCCCTTTTCTATCCTAGGGGGGGAGGGATATAAGACCATGTGTCGGGTCAGAAAACTCGGGGTTTTGGTTGAGATGCAGTCACATTTCCCATTACCCATCCGTGGTCTCCCTCTCTCTCTCTCTCTCTCTCTCTCTCTCTCTCTCTCTCTCTCTCTCTCTCTCTCTCTCTCTCTCGTACTCTCGTTCTCTCGTTCTCTCTCGTTCTCTCTCCCTCTCTCTTGCTCTCTCGCTCTCTCTCTCTCTTTCTTTCTTTCTCTCTAACCCTAACCCTAACCTCTCTCTCTCTCTCTCTCGCTCTCGCTCTCTCTTGCTCTCTCGCTCTCTCGTTTTCTCTCTCGCTTTCTCTCTCTCCCTCTCGCGCTCTCTCTCTCTTTCTCTCTAACCCTAACCCTGACCCTAACCTCTCTCTCTCTCTCTCGCTCTCTCGCTCTCTCGTTTTCTCTCTCTTTTTTCTCTCTCTCCCTCTCTCTCTCTCGCTCTCTCTCTCTCTCTCTCTCTCTCTCTTTCTCTCTAACCCTAACCCTGACCCTGACCCTAACCCTAACCTCTCTCTCTCTCGCTCTCTCTTTCTCTCTCGCTCTCTCTCTTGCTCTCTCGTTCCCTCGTTTTTTTCTCTCTCTTTCTCTCTCTCTCGCTCTCTCTCTCTCTCTCTCTCTCTCTCTCTCTCTCTCTTTTGCCCTCTCTCTCTCTCTCTCTCTCTCTCTCTCTCTCTTGCTCTCTCGCTCTCTCGCTCTCTCGTTCTCTCTCTCTTTCTCTCTCCCTCTCTCGCTCTCTCGCGCTCTCTCTCTTTCTCTCTCTCTTTCTCTCTCCTTTTTTTTAATTTTGACCAAAATAAAAAAGAAAAGTCTAAACTTTAATCAGACTCTATTCTTAACTCGAACAAATTCTAAGGGAGTTTTCTTTCCAGACTAAAAGAGAAGATAGAGGACGGGAGAGTACACACGAGGGCGCCATAGACACATAAAATGGCTGTCTGGCAAACAGGGCTTAGTTGGATAGAATCACTAATTGGTTATTATTATCTTTTAAATGTAGAAATAAATAAGTGGGAATAACGCTAATAGATAGTATTAAATTGTTTTTTAACATTTTGTTTATTTTGATCGCTTTTGGGGTGGATATTGTAATGAATACGCTTGGGGACAGTTGCTTGCCATGACAATGTAAGCGTCATCACGGATACTTCCGGCTTGGCTAACGTTTACTAGCCACTTGACGCGCACGGCTATTTCGTTTTAATTGCACAGTTTTATTATTGTGGTGGGCGAGTGGATTTACGGACAATAGTGACCGGGTAGTGCGAGTTAACAAAAGCAATCGAAATGTATTCTGTTATTATCACTGGGATGGTTAATTTTAATAATATTTTCGATTAACGGGGTCCACTACGACATTTTGCAGGGGTTATAGGTACTTCCGGGTTGCTAGTGCGAGGGCTTGTGGGTACTTCCGGGTTGCTAATGCTCATGACGTTGGCGCCGGTACGCCAAAAAAGAAAAGAGAAGAAGGAGGAAGAGCGATTTCGTCCTAAATATGCGATCTTATTAATGTTAGCAATTGAATTTACGGATAAATGGGACCGGTTAATGCATTTGAATAATACCAATGACCTTAATGGAAGTTTATTCGCTTTTTAACACTTTGTGGTATGAGTTTTGGAAAATATTTGTGGTACGGAAGCCGTTGGGATACTTGGCAAGGGCTTTGGGTACTTCCGGCTTGCTAATGCTAAATAGCCGCGATTTGCGTTAATCGATTTATTTCCAAATATGTTGTTGCGAATTAAATTTGCGGTTGCAGGGGAACAGTTAACACAATTAAACGACACAAATGGGTTTTATCTAACTTTATTTAGTGCTTATCACATTGTTAGATAGGTTTAGGGACGGGATTGGTTGACGAGCCGCCGTGACACTTCGCAGAGGCTCATGGGAATTTGCCATTGACAGTGACACCGTGAACCAAGAAAGTGGCGCTGGGAATGACAATCTCCTAAGGTAAGATTTTTCTGGTTGATAAATGTCAGATAAACGGCTGATACAAACACAGTCCTTTTGATAAAATAATATTAATTGCGTGGATATAATGGTTTAAAGGGTTTTCATCACAATTGGACTACAGGCAGACCTCCAATTATGCTGATAAACTTGGCCAGAAACTTAAATGAAATAATATAACATTGAGTTAAGTACAAACATACGTAATGATGGTTTAAATTCAATGAATCAATAAATTAAAAGAGACAAAGACAGACCTATTGATCTTTTCTGTCTGCGTTAAAGCTGGGCAGTTGACTTGACAAATAACTGTAATTTTAATTGACTAGGTAGACACACACCGGGGCTCGATCAACCCCGGCGGGGCCTCCCTTGGGCGAGGGTGTCTGGTGATAATGGCCGAAACACTCTGTGACCCCAAGGTCCACTACTGATGACGTGTCTACGAAATTCTGACGCTCAAATTACCCACAACAAAGACGACTTAATGGGATCCCTTCTAAAGAAAGCTGTTGGTTGAATATAAAAACAAGATATTAGGTCAAAAATACTTCAAAGTTAATAGACATAATATAATCCAAGGGTAGGACTTTAGGTTGCTTTCTTCTCTCACTTTTCACTATTTTTCCATCTTGCTGGCCGAAGACCTGGGTAGCGCCTCAGCTACTCGGGGGAGGTTCTGGTTGAGGTGCATTCTCACTTCGCCGTCCTTCGTACCCATTCCAGAATTTATGCGACTCCGGTACGGCGAGGTTTACTGAAGGAGACATGCGCCGGCCTGTGCCTTCCGCTGCCTTCTATCTAACCAACTGGGTCGGCGGACCCTTTGGGGAATGTGTAGCGAGATAACCTTATAAACCTAACTCGCCTGAGCCTATCGGACATCCCAGTATTCCCTGACCCAAATTACCGAGTCGCATACTTTTCTTATTTTCCCAATTTCCTTTCTACATATGTTTCCTCTCCCCCACATCTCTCCTCCCCTTTTCTATCCTAGGGGGGGAGGGATATAAGACCATGTGTCGGGTCAGAAAACTCGGGGTTTTGGTTGAGATGCAGTCACATTTCCCATTACCCATCCGTGGTCTCCCTCTCTCTCTCTCTCTCTCTCTCTCTCTCTCTCTCTCTCTCTCTCTCTCTCTCTCTCTCTCGTACTCTCGTTCTCTCGTTCTCTCTCGTTCTCTCTCCCTCTCTCTTGCTCTCTCTCGCTCTCTCTCTCTCTTTCTTTCTTTCTCTCTAACCCTAACCCTAACCTCTCTCTCTCTCTCTCTCGCTCTCGCTCTCTCTTGCTCTCTCGCTCTCTCGTTTTCTCTCTCGCTTTCTCTCTCTCCCTCTCGCGCTCTCTCTCTCTTTCTCTCTAACCCTAACCCTGACCCTAACCTCTCTCTCTCTCTCTCGCTCTCTCGCTCTCTCGTTTTCTCTCTCTTTTTTCTCTCTCTCCCTCTCTCTCTCTCGCTCTCTCTCTCTCTCTCTCTCTCTCTCTTTCTCTCTAACCCTAACCCTGACCCTAACCCTAACCTCTCTCTCTCTCGCTCTCTCTTTCTCTCTCGCTCTCTCTCTTGCTCTCTCGTTCCCTCGTTTTTTTCTCTCTCTTTCTCTCTCTCTCGCTCTCTCTCTCTCTCTCTCTCTCTCTCTCTCTCTCTTTTGCCCTCTCTCTCTCTCTCTCTCTCTCTCTCTCTCTCTTGCTCTCTCGCTCTCTCGCTCTCTCGTTCTCTCTCTCTTTCTCTCTCCCTCTCTCGCTCTCTCGCGCTCTCTCTCTTTCTCTCTCTCTTTCTCTCTCCTTTTTTTTAATTTTGACCAAAATAAAAAAGAAAAGTCTAAACTTTAATCAGACTCTATTCTTAACTCGAACAAATTCTAAGGGAGTTTTCTTTCCAGACTAAAAGAGAAGATAGAGGACGGGAGAGTACACACGAGGGCGCCATAGACACATAAAATGGCTGTCTGGCAAACAGGGCTTAGTTGGATAGAATCACTAATTGGTTATTATTATCTTTTAAATGTAGAAATAAATAAGTGGGAATAACGCTAATAGATAGTATTAAATTGTTTTTTAACATTTTGTTTATTTTGATCGCTTTTGGGGTGGATAT
>NW_026061617.1:0-19425 GCF_024217435.2 Syngnathus scovelli
TCTGTTTGTTTGCGGCTGCTTGGTGTTGCGCAAGATGAAATGGCCTTTTTCTCGCTATCGTTCCTCTCGTCGATTCATCGTGAGGTGTCGCTTCAGTTTGTTCAGAGAGATGTTTGCTTCCGCGCCCGCAGGTCATCGAAACATTTTACGGCTACGACGAAGACGTGTTGGTGGACTCGGACGGATCGTCCTTGTCTTTTCACACCGACAGAACCCCCGACACGGAACCCGAAGAGGTAGCCCGCCATTTCTGCCAGCGTATTGGCGCCAAACATTCCTCTTCAGCCTGGAATCGGACTCGTCTTTGCGTCGCGGGTGCTTTGTCGCCGGTCTGACTGATTCTGGTACTAGTGCTGTGTTGCACTGGTGTGTGCATTAGGAGGCGGAGCTTCGCTACCGCCAGCTGACGCAAGAATATCAAGCGCTGCAACGAGCCTACGCTCTGCTAGCCCAGACCAGCGGAGGGGACTACGACGCCGAGAAGGAGATCAAGGTGGCGCCCCTTCCCGCAACCCCCGGCCGGGTCGCAGCCTCCCCGTTCTCACCCAGCCTCGGGTGTTCTCTGGTCTGAAAGGAGGAGGAGGAGCCTCCCTCCTCCTCCTTTCAGACCAGAGAAAAGCTGATGGTAGTGTCAAACGCACCTCTTTCAATAAGGTGCCCCCGGCTTCCCGGTAACGGGTTTGTCTTAGCCGGGTTCGGAGATTCGTCCGTAATCTAACCACCCGAGTTAAATTAACTCCACCGGAATCAATCTAATTTCTGTACGACGCCAATCCCTCTCAAGTCACCCTAAGCTCGAGCCGAGTAACTCAATTCGAGGCAAGACTTCGAAGTGACCGCATCGTATTGATGGCTCCCCGCTAATGTTTGAAGTTCTTATTATGTTACGGATATTTTTAGATGTCTTTGTTAAGACCTCAGGGATTCGTTTGTATAGCGCACCCTAGCACTAGTTTTGCCGAAGTAAATGTTGATATGGGTCCGTTCTACTTGGTCGCTCAAGCAGCGAGCCGACCAACTTGTTTATTCGAAAGAGAATCGAATTAATAAAAGTGTGACAATAATAGCATTTAAGGAGAAAATTAATGCACTTTACGTTATTAATTCTAACTTCTTATATGTAGATCAAGCACTTAACTGTCGGAGTGCTTCACCCCACTTGCTTAAAAAGAATAACAACTTTCTTAAAACGAATAAAAATGTCTTACTCTATTTAGATTTGCCCAGTAATTAATTTGGAAGGCAAGTCTATTTTTCGATCGTGTCCTGTTTAACTTTTGACGCGGCCCGACGGACAATCGAAATACTTTTATCCTTCACCAACTCAAATGATCTATTTTAACCATCGTCGTTATTTTATTTAGAGGAAGTAAATTTTCAAACGAATTCACTTTTGACGAAATTCACTCTTCCCTTAAATATCTACGAAAGTTATTTAATTCTCTAACATGTTCGGAGTTACTTTTTACGCGGCCCGTCAAAAGGGGAAATGGGCCTGCGCCCTTCAAATAATTAAATTACTTTCAGTTCTACACCAAACCAATAATCCGATTCAAACACTTCCGTTAATTTATTCAGACGAAGCAAACTTTCAAACGGATTGAAATTCACTCGTGTCTCAAATAACTACGAAAGTTATTTAATTCTCTAAAATTGTCTGATGTTACTTTTATTTATTACGGTCCTATGTTATACCATAATAACCCCCCGCACATTAATCAAATTGTCAAATCAACCCCGAACCATCGATTGTACATTCAGTACAAATCAGCGCACAACAAAGTAGATGAATATACACAACACATTTATTGAAGAAACATGAAATAGAATTACAAATCTTAATCACTCCAGAAACCGAACAATTTCACCCACTGATACCCGTGTTAATAAAATCATTCAATCCCAGAACAATTCGATTGCAAAACACAGTTCATGAAAGAGGGAATCAATTTTTAGCCAAGCAAAGAAATCAAGAAGTAAAAATCACATTTGTGCTTCTCCAAACAATTTATGTCACGCCACTATTCTCATAGTGACGGGTCCCTTGATCGAATTGACTAACAATATTGCTTTAAGCTGTTACAGAATACATTTTTAGCCAAGCAAAGAAATCAAAAAGTAAAAATCACATTTGTGCGTCCATGCGTGACTCACAATCCGACACCGTGTTCCTGTTTTATTTCTATTTTAACTTGCTTAGCTTATTTTGGCCCCTTTTTTGGTCTCATGTTTTGGTCTGGCGCCATCTTTTGGACAAATTTGGAATTTCAGCTCTGCCAATTTATTCCTGTGAACAATCCATATTTTACCATTTGCACCATCTCTTCCCCCCATGTTACATGACAGTAGAAATGGGTCACTATCAAAGCAGAGTAGCAGATCTGGAGTCAGCGCTGAAGCAACAAGGACAGGTAAGCTTATCAATGAGCACACCTTTTTGTCAGACAAAATAGCTACATTCTTCAGTCACTCATTCGTCTGGCATTACTGGACCAACCCCCCCCCTGAACGTGGCTGGGAAAATGCGGAGAAAAGCAAATGTCATTTTCCAGTCAACCAAAGAATTTGTGGATGAAAATGACACAACATTCCAAAGCTGTCCACGCGTTTGTCTCTTCTAGAATGTCAAGTGGGTGGAGGAGAAGCAGCTGCTGCGTCAGAGCAATCAGCAGTTGGCCGAAAAGGTGACGGAAAGAAAGGCGCTGGGCGGAGTCGCTTGGCGTCACACCCGTCCGGAAGCCCCGCAGATGAGGTCTGACTGTCTTTTCAGGTCAGGCGGATGGAGGCGGAAGAAGCGCGTCTGAAAGAGCGCATCCAGGATATCCGAGACCAAAACGAACTGCTTGAGTTCCGCATCCTGGAGCTGGGAAGACTCGCACAAGCGTGTTGAGGCCAGAGATGTGACGGACGGACGGACGGACGGACGGACGGACGGACGGACGGACGGATGCATGCCTCTGCCTTTCAGGAGAGGGAGTGGCGCTCCCCCGTCTTGAAGTTTCTGCAAGTCCGTTTCCCAGACGGCCTCAGCCCTTTGCAGATCTACTGCGAGGCCGACGGCGTGAGCGTACGTAAGGCGTCCCTCGCAACCCTAACCTTAACCTGAGGTCCCAGAACACCTTACATTGCTCCTTGCGCCTTTCCCCAGGACATCGTCATCAGTGATCTGATGAAGAAGCGGGACATCCTGGGCGATAACGCCGTAAGTGTATGTCGAACTCCTTATGTTCGCACTCCACGAGACTCGGCGGCTCAAATGTGACTTTTGGAAGGCTTTGCGCTGAAAGAACCTTGTTGACGCTGTGCCTTTGGGCTCTTGCAGAATCTCACCAACGAGGAGCAGGTGGTCGTGATTCACGCCAGGACCCTTCCCACCCTAGCCGAGAAGGTAACGCGCACGTCCACGCACGCTCTCGCATTCTGCTTATGTGACAGCAGCCTGTCCTCAGTGGTTAGAATACATCAAAGTGACCAAGTCAGCACTTCAACAGAAGATGTTGGACATTGAAAGTGAGAAGGTAGACAGACACGCGACATCAGCCAAGGGGAACTCGGGGCAATGTGCCCCAACAATTCTGACCTTGAGCTGTGCTAGGATATGTTCTGCAACCAGAAGGGCTACCTGGATGAAGAGTTGGACTTCAGGAAGCGTTCCATGGACCAGGCTCATAAGGTAAGCCGCCCTCAAATCTCCCGCCGGACCACTGATGGACGAGGATTGCGGCCCAGAGGATCATGGAGCTGGAGGCCATGTTGTACGAGGCGCTACCGCAGCGGGACTGCCCCGCCACGGACGGCGAAAAAGCCAGCCACGCTGGCGTGAATGACGTGCTGACGGCGGATCAGAGACAAGAGCTTAGGAGCGCCGTGGACCAATGGAAGCGAGCCCTGATGTGGGAGTTGAGGGAGCGCGACGCTTGCATCCTCCAAGAGAGAATCTGAGAGAGGATCTGCTGCACAGCGCGCAACAGGTAAGGGCCCAAAGCCAGCCCGGCACTTACTTGCACGCTTACTGGCTTTTGAAGGCTACTTTCCATTTGTCCGTCCTAGAGGAACAAAGAGCTGAAAGAATTCATCGAAGCTCAGAAGAGACAAATCAAACAATTGGAGGAGAAGTTTCTGTTTCTCTTTCTAGTCTTCTCCTTGGCCTTCATTCTGTGGCCCTAACACCAGCTGGTGAGTGAGCTCCAGCGGCACCGCACTCGACACCTCCGATACACTGCCAGCCGGTCTCAGACGTTGGCAGACGCTCCGATGCCGACGTATACCCCCCGCCACGGTGACAGAGGCACCGCGTCACACCGGCGCTCATCCAATCAGAAGGCAGGAAAGGCAAATTCACATGCAGGGCACTCTTGAACCAGAAGAGAGCGCCACAAAAAACGGTTGTTGCCCCAAACGCGCACTAAAAAGGGTCAGAATAACAAGAGTCCCACCGGCCAGCCGGGGCCACCCGTCCATCCATTTCTTCAGGGGGGGAAAAAATTGGAGTCACCGGTGAGTACATTTTGCATTTAGCTCTGCTTTTCTGCTTCTGTCTTCAAGTGTGTGGCATCCTGCGACCAAAGATTCAGCCAACCCCAAAGCGGTTGACCTCAACGTCCCACCACCATTCCTACCAGAGCAGGTGACGTGATGCTTTGGACATCCTTCCGTCTCAGATGCCCAAAAGTACTCTTTGCCACATCTGCGGCAATACGGTGTCTTTTCAAAGGTGCAAATAAATCCAGCGTGGGCGGAACACGCACGTCTTCGGTTTTTCCCGCTTTGTTTGTGTGACAGCTGTTGTGAAAATTTTACACAAATAAAGTTGTATAGTACAGGTTTGGCCAAGCCGCAACTCCCGAACCGCATGCGGCTCTTTTATGTTCATATCAACATTTGTGTGTGTGTGTGTGGGGGGGGGGTTGTGCGTGTTGGCTTCACTTGAGTTCAATTTTGTATTTTCGTCAAAAGCGCATGTGGTGAAATTCCACAAAGTAGGATGGGCAAACACATTCCAGTAAACTATTAGTGTCAATTGGGCTCTCGAAATGGCAGGGAAAAGATGCACAGCAAAACGAAAATATGTAGATGAACACAGGACGTTTTTATCAGAGTGGGAAAGTTTCTATTTTTTGTTGAACGTGATGGCAAACCATTCTGCCTGATACGTCAGACCTCAGCGCATTTCAAAGATTCAAATCTTCAGCGCCATGCACTTCAGCTCACTCCATGCTAACATTGATCAGGCGTCGAACCCGCAACATCATGCTTAAGAGGTGGACATGCTAACCAGTGCGCCATTATGTCAACGCATAACAACTGTAAATCTACTAAACAAAACAGCGGTTGCTATATGACATCTGCCGCGTGTGGTCACGTGACAGACGTCACGTGATGGGCAGAACTTCCGCCGGAATTCAAATCCGCGGGGAGAGTTAACTTGTTTAAAAGGGAGTGGGCAGAAGAATTATTTAATTTATTTAAATCTATTTGGAGTGTGCGCCATTATGTCAATGCATAACAACTGTAAGTCTACTAAACAAAACAGCGGTTGCTATATGACGTCTGCCACGTCGTGGTCACGTGACGCGGACGTGACGTCGACGCCTACTTTACATCCCACCGATCACAGGACCCCTCGGCTGCATAACCGCGCCCCCTTCCCAACCAATCGGATTTGCTATACGCGAAAACTTCCGCCAAAATTTAAATCCGTGGGCGTGGCTCGCAACAGGAAGTAGGAAAATGGCGATGTTGACAAAGACACAGCGGATGGTAACATACGACTAACAAGAGAAATATTTTTATTTTCTGCTTGCAACTGGACCGTCCAGAGCGTACACGGTAAGTACAACTAATCGTTTTTAAAAAGAAGTACTTTTGTTGCCCTGAAAAGCGAGTGAGTGTGGCGTTTGGGGGGAACGTCGAATTTCGACGATTCTTTCTGGTCAACGGTTGTAAATGATTGCGTTGATTAAAAAAGAAAACTTGATGTAACTCTACTTTTAACTGCCGTTTCAGATAAGCGGGTATTACGTCGCAGTCATGTGCCGCGGATATGACGTAATTGGCTGAACTTCCACCAAAATTCAAATCTGTTGGCGCGATGGCCGTGAGCCACTGAGCAACGACGAATATCAACAGAAATATCTTTATTTTCTGCTTGCAACTGGACCGTCTACAGCGTACACGGTAAGTAACACTCATTGTGTTTAAAGAGATTTACGTTTGTAATAGCAACGTGTAGCTGAGGCGCTAGCAGAAGTGTAGCCGCGTTGCGTTGTACGTGTGAATATTGGTCCAGGCGAAATGTTAATGTTTAATTTCATTCCTTTAGGTTCCACGGTGTTTGTTGGCTGCAAGTTTTCCACTGCAAGAAGAGGCTCGTATCATTGACCAGGAGCGAGCTACAATGGTGAGTAGCCATAACATTTATGTTAAACACTTCCTATTTCATGTCTAACAGTACTTGATTTAACAAATAACCATAAATAAATACAGTGTGGGCACTGAAGTTAACATATGTGATTATACTGCCTAATCTGTCACCGAGTATATTGTTGCAAAGTAATATAAGATCCAAAGTTGTAATTCAGAATAGTTTTCAAAAGAAGGCCATTAGAATTATATACAAGTCTGATTACCCTGAACATAACAACAAGCTATTAATTAAATCACAAATTCTTCAATTCAAAGATTTGGTAGATTATCAGAATAATAATGTCTAACAGTAATTGATTTAACACATCACGATAAGTAGATTGAGTGTGGGCACTTTCAAGTTAACATATGTGATTATACTGCCTAATCTGTTACAGAGTATGTTGTTGCCAAGTAATGTAGAATAGATCCAAAGTAGTAATCCAGAATAGTTTTGAAAAGCCCATTAGAATAATAAACAAATCTGATTACCTTGAACATAATAGTTAAGTGTTGAATATGTCCTATGAAGTCAAAATTGGGCACCATCATGTGGTGAAATTTGGAATTGCATCACATCCAATTTTGCCTGGGAACAAACAGATTAAATAAATCTTAGTCTTAAATAAGCCACTCCTTCTCAAACAAGTAAACTCTGCCCATTTTGCGCAGTAGATGTTCTGTTAATATCTAGTATTTATACAAAGTCATAATTTAAATTGCTTTCAACCTTAATTCATCGCTTCAACCAACATTACTCGCTCTTATTACCAACTTGTATCGATTTAACTAAGCGTTTAATACTTCCTATCAGGTCTCAAGTCAAGATTTGGCAAAATACAATTTCAGCAAATCCAATTTTGCCAGGCAACAAAAAGAGATTAAATAAACTAAATAAGTCTTCTTCCCATTAAATACATCAGAAAAGTCTGTCTTGTAACCAGTCCTCTTCAAACAAGTAAAGTCTGCCCGTTTTGTGCCGTAGATTTTGTGTCTATGCCTAGTATTTATACAAAATCATAATTTAAACGACTTCATTCCTTCATTCACTTTGGAAATTTGGAATTGCAGCAAATCGAATTTTGCCAGGGAACAAAAATAGATCAATTAAACTAAATAAGTCTTCTTCCCATTAAATAAATTAAAAAAGTCTGTCTTGTAACCAGTCCTTTTCAAACAAGTAAAGTCTGCCCATTTTGTGCCGTAGATTTTGTGTTTATGCCTAGTATTTATACAAAATCATAATTTAAAGGATTTCATTCCTTCATTCACTTTGGAAATTTGGAATTGCAGCACATCAAATTTTGCCTGGGAAGAAAAGTAGATTAAATAAATTTAATAAGTCTTACTACTTCCCAATAAATAAATTAAATACGTCTTACTTGTTCCCACTCCTTTTCAAAAAAGTAGTTTAAAACGAGGGCCATTTACTCAACCTTTAACCTCAACCCCGCACGTCACATTGTGTTGTATCTGTGAATGTTGGTTGTGGCCAAATGATAGTTTTCTTTCATTCGTTTAGGTTCCACGGTGTTTGTTGGCTATATGTTTTCCACTGTCAGAAGGATGAAAATACAAAGTACAACGCTTGGACGTGGGCGACGACGTCACCGGTGAGTCCTTCCTTCCTATTTATTTACCTTCTAGGTGCTAGAGGCTAAGTGTTAGAAGCTAAGTGTTAGAGGCAACACAATACGAACAACACAACACAATACGAACAACTCAACACAATATGAACAACTCAACACAATATGAACAACACAACAAAATACGAACAACACAACACAATACCAACAACACAATACCAACAACACAACACATTACGAACAACACAACACAATACGAACAACACAACGATACCGCACTGAACAACACGATACCGCACTGAACAACACGATACCGCACTGAACAACACGATACCGCACTGAACAACACGATACCGCACTGAACAACACCATGCCGCACTGAACAACACCATGCCGCACCGAACAACACCATGCCGCACTGAACAACACAATGCCGCACTGAACAACACCATGCCGCACTGAACAACACCATGCCGCACTGAACAACACCATGCCGCACTGAACAACACCATGCCGCACTGAACAACATTATGCCGCACTGAACAACACCATGCCGCACCGAACAACACCATCCCGCACCGAACAACACCATCTCGCACCGAACAACACCATGCCGCACCGAACAACACCATGCCGCACCGAACAACACCATGCCGCACTGAACAACACCATGCCGAACTGAACAACACCATGCCGCACTGAACAACACCATGCCGCACTGAACAACACCATGCCGCACTGAACAACACCATGCCGCACTGAACAACACCATCCCGCACTGAACAACACCATCCCGCACTGAACAACACCATCCCGCACTGAACTACACCATGCCGCACTGAACAACACCATGCCGCACTGAACTACACCATG
Organism: Syngnathus scovelli; assembly: GCF_024217435.2. Lineage (NCBI taxonomy): Eukaryota > Metazoa > Chordata > Actinopteri > Syngnathiformes > Syngnathidae > Syngnathus > Syngnathus scovelli. The sequence goes on from NW_026061617.1 coordinate 8,865, forward strand.
CCGCACTGAACAACACCATGCCGCACTGAACAACACCATGCCGCACTGAACAACACCATGCCGCACTGAACAACACCATGCCGCACTGAACAACACCATGCCGCACTGAACAACACCATGCCGCACTGAACAACACCATGCCGCACTGAACAACACCATGCCGCACTGAACAACACCATGCCGCACTGAACAACACCATGCCGCACTGAACAACACCATCCCGCACTGAACAACACCATGCAGCACTGAACAACATTATGCCGCACTGAACAACATTATACCGCACTGAACAACATTATGCCGCACTGAACAACATTATGCCGCACTGAACAACATTATGCCGCACTGAACAACACCATGCCGCACTGAACAACATTATGCCGCACTGAACAACACCATCCCGCACTGAACAACACCATCCCGCACTGAACAACACCATCCCGCACTGAACAACACCATCCCGCACTGAACAACACCATGCCGCACTGAACAACACCATGCCGCACTGAACAACACCATGCCGCACTGAACAACACCATGCCGCACTGAACAACACCATGCCGCACTGAACAACACCATGCCGCACTGAACAACACCATGCCGCACTGAACAACACCATGCCGCACCGAACAACACCATGCCGCACTGAACAACATTATGCCGCACTGAACAACATTATGCCGCACTGAACAACACCATGCCGCACTGAACAACACCATGCCGCACTGAACAACACAATGCCGCACTGAACAACACCATGCCGCACTGAACAGCACCATGCCGAACTGAACAACACCATACCGCACTGAACAACACCATGCCGCACTGAACAACACCATGCCGCACTGAACAACACCATCCCGCACTGAACAACACCATGCAGCACTGAACATTATGCAGCACTGAACAACATTATACCGCACTGAACAACATTATGCCGCACTGAACAACATTATGCCGCACTGAACAACATTATGCCCCACTGAACAACATTATGCCGCACTGAAAAACACCATGCCGCACTGAACAACACCATGCCGCACTGAACAACACCATGCCGCACTGAACAACACAATGCCGCACTGAACAACACCATGCCGCACTGAACAACACCATGCCGCACTGAACAACACCATGCCGCACTGAACAACACCATGCCGCACTGAACAACACCATGCCGCACTGAACAACACCATGCCGCATTGAACAACACCATGCCCCACTGAACAACATTACGCCGCACTGAACAACACCATGCCGCACTTAACAACACCATGCCGCACTGAACAACACCATGCCGCACTGAACAACACCATCCCGCACTGAACAACACCATCCCGCACTGAACACCATCCCGCACTGAACAACACCATGCCGCACTGAACAACACCATGCCGCACTGAACAACACCATGCCGCACTGAACAACACCATGCCGCACTGAACAACACCATCCCGCACTGAACAACACCATGCCGCACTGAACAACACCATGCCGCACTGAACAACACCATGCCGCACTGAACAACACCATGCCGCACTTAACAACACCATGCCGCACTGAACAACACCATGCCGCACTGAACAACAACATGCCGCACTGAACAACAACATGCCGCACTGAACAACACGACGCCGCACTGAACAACACTACGCCGCACAGAACAACACGACGCCGCACAGAATAACACAATACCGCACAGAACAACACCATGCCGCACAAACAGTTTTAGATAATATTACGTCGCAGTCATGCGACGCGGACATGACGTCAATAGGCGGAACTCATGGCAAAATTATAATCCGTGGGCGTGGCTTGCAACAGGAAGTAGGAAAGCGGCAATGCTGGCAAACAAGACACAGCGGTTAGTAACACAACGACTAACAAGACAAATATTTTTGTTTTCAGCTTGCAACTTGACCGTCTAGAGCGTACAAGGTAATTACAACTCATTGTTTTGAAAAATATGTTTTTTTGTAGGCCTGAAAAGCGAGGCAGTGTGGCATTTGGGAGGAACGTCGAACTCGGCGTCTGCTTCCAGCCACAGACGCCAAATTTCGACGATTATTTCGACTGGTCAACGTTTGTAAATTATTGCGTTGAATAAAAACTTTATTTAACTCTACTCTTAACTTTGCCGTTTCAGATATGCGGGTATTACACCGCGGAAATGACGTCAATAGGCTGAACTCTCGCCAAAATTCAAATCTGTGGGCGCAATGGCCTTGAGCGAGACAACGGATACAAACACGACGATTATCAACAGAAATATCTTTATTTTCTGCTTGCAAGTGGACCGTCTAGAGCGTACACGGTAAGTACAACTCATTGTGTTTAAAAAGATTTACGTTTGTGTAGTTTGCGTTGCGTTGTATCTGTGAATGTTGGTTGAGGCTAAATGTTAATGTTTAATTTCCTTCCTTTAGGTTCCACGGTGTTTGTTGGCTGTATGGTTTCCACTGCAAGAAGAGGCTCGTATCATTGACCAGCAGGAGCTACAATGGTGAGTACCCCTTTCGTCGTCCATTTATGTTAAACACTTCCTATTTCATGTCTAACAGTACTCGATTTAACAAATAACCATAAATAAATACAGTGTGGGCAGTCAAGTTAACATATGTGATTATCCTGCCTAATATGTTTATCACAAATATGTCACTAATATGTTTATTTGTTTATCACAACACCTTTGGACCTTCAGCAATCGATTATTTCCCTTCATCTACATAGAGACAGAACGATTGTGTCTTAAACATCTCATTCATTTCACCAAATAACTTCACGCAGGTGGATAACGGCCGTCTCGGTCACGCTATGTTGCGTGATACAGTTTTGAAGAACCAAATGCATTTATTCAATGAATAAGTCAAGCTAGATCTATGTTTATGATGTTGTACGTTACGGTACCGATTGAAGTTGAGTCCGAAGCCAGTGGAAAACAGCGCTGCGTTTGTGCTCTCCAGGTACAAATGTTGTGATCTCTGACTGACGACCGGGCGAGACTTGAGTAAGAGATGTCCAAACGAGCTCCGGCAGGGCGGGTCAAGGCGGAGCGAACGGACGCCTTTCAGGCCGCCAATGACGAGCTGAGAGCCAAACTGATGGACGTCCAGTTAGAACTTCAGCAGGAGAAGAACAAGGTGAAAACCTCAACAGACAGACACTGCCTTCCTCCCTGCCTGCTTCCCTGCCTGCCTCCCTGCCTGCCTCCCTGCCTGCCTGCCTCCCTGCTTGCCTCCCTCCCGCCCTCCCTCCCTCCCTCCCTCCCTCCCTCCCAGTTTCCCCGATGTAGATTTGACATGCGTGTGCCATGACTGTGTCAGCCTACGTCAACAAATGCACCGAGGACGTCAGCACCACTAAGAATATCATCACCCGGGGCAACCAACGACCCTGGATGACTGAGGAGGTACGTCAAACGCTACGAGCGCGGAACTCTGCCTTCAAGTCTGGCGACAAGGAGAGACTGAGGACAGCAAGAGCCAACTTGAACCGTGCCATCAGGGTAGCGAAGCGAGACCACAGTCGAAAAATTCAGGATCGTTTCCACGACGCCAACAACACCAGGAGTATGTGGCAAGGCATACGGGCGATTACAGACTACAACTCACCCTCCCCCCCGGTGGGTGAAGTTGATGCTGACTTTCTAAATGGTCTAAATAACTTCTTTGGGAGGTTCGAGGCACTAAACGGCACTCCAGCAGTTAAAACTGTCCCCCATCAGGAAGAGGAGGTACTCTGCCTTGACTCCGCCGATGTGTTGAAGACCCTGAGGAGAGTCAACCCCCGTAAGGCCCCTGGCCCCGACAACATTCCTGGGCGTGTGTTCAGGGAATGTGCAAGTCAGCTGGCTGGGGTCATCACAGACATTTTTAACACCTCGCTGGGCCAAGCCACAGTGCCAGCGTGCTTTAAGACTGCCTCCATCATTCCGGTGCCGAAGAAACCTCAAATCACCTCATTTAATGATTGCCGGCCTGTTGCACTGACTCCGGTCATGATGAAGTGCTTCGAAAGGCTGCTTAAAGATCACATCGTTTCCAGACTCCCCCCATTATTTGACCCGTTCCAGTTTGCCGACCGGCAAAACCGCTCCACTCAGGACGCCATCTCCTCCGTTCTTCACCTGAGCCTGGCTCACCTGGAGGAGAAGAACACCCATGTTCGGATGCTGTTCCTGGACTTCAGCTCAGCGTTTAACACCATCATCCCACAGCATCTAGTAGGAAAATTGGAACACCTGGGCTTCAACACCCCCCTTCGCAACTGGCTGCTAGACTTCCTCACCAACAGACCTCAGTCAGTCCGGGTCGGACAGAACACCTCTGATGTCATCACCCTCAGCACAGGCTCCCCTCAGGGCTGCGTCCTGAGCCCCCTGCTGTTCACCCTGATGACACACGACTGCGTCCCCAGGTTCACCACCAATCACATCGTGAAGTTCGCAGACGACACAACGGTGGTGGGGCTCATCAGAGACAACAACGACCTGGACTTCAGAGAGGAGGTGGAGCAGCTGGTGGGCTGGTGCAGAGACAACAGCCTGATCCTGAATGTGGAGAAGATGAAGGAGATCATCGTCGACTTCAGGAAAAACCAGCCTCACCACGCTCCACTGATCATCAACAGCTCAGCTGTGGAGGTGGTCAGCAGCACCAAATTCCTGGGGGTCCACATCACAGAAGACCTCACCTGGACTATGAACACTACGGCACTGATCAAGAGGGCACAGAAGCGCTTGTACTTCCTGCGGAGGATGAGGAGAGCCCACCTGCCCCCACCCATCATGAGGACGTTCTACAGGAGCACCATAGAGAGCATTCTGACAAGCTGACTCTCTGTGTGGTGTGGAGGCTGCACCGCCTCCGATTGGAAGAATGTGAGGAGAGTGGTGAGGACAGCAGAAAGGATCATAGGGGCTCCTCTTCCCTCCATTCAGGACATTTCATCTCAGCGCTGCATGTCCCATGCCCGTAACATCATCAATGACCCATCACACCCCCACCATGGACTGTTCTCCCTGCTGCCCTCTGGGAAGAGGTTTCGCACAATCCGCTGCAGGTCCACCAGGTTCTGCAACAGCTTTTTCCCTGCTGTCATCAGACTGTTGAACATTAGAACTGTTGAGCTCTAAACTGAACTCTGCATCACACATTCACAGAACTGTACTTTATGACACTACGGACCTCTATCTTGCACTATCTCGCACTACCAACTTTACTGAACTTGTGTAAACCCTTTAAATAGAAGTTTAATACATGGTTTAGCATTCCTCTGCACACTCTTGAATACTGTTTTGCCTACTTGCACTATTGCATAATTAGCACTGCTGCACTTTATACTTATTTGTAATATATATATATACAGTATATGTATATATATATTTTCATAGGATATGTTACTTCTATTCAACTGCAATATCACTACTTTGTTGTAAGCCGTGTGCAACGAAATTTCGTTTTGTATGCACCATGTGCAGACAAGATGACAATAAAGTTTGTCTAAGTCATGTCAGGTCAACTGTCTGGAGAGAGAGAGAAGTCAGGACCTGCGGGCGGAGCACCACCGTGCCACCGCCGCCATGACGGAACTCAAAAGCAAACTCCATGAGGAGAAGCAGAAAAAGTTAGCCGTTACCAGGGAGACATTACTGCGGCAGCATGAAATGGAGCTGATGAGAGTGATCAAAATCAAAGATGGAGAGATCCAGCGACTGAATGCCTTGGTCCTCAGCCTGAGGGACGGCTCCATGGACAAGGTGATCCGCTCAATCCGTGTCTGACTAACCGCACGCCACGTCGGGCTCCGATGCGGCCGCTACCGTATTGTGTAGCTTGTCCCCAGTAAGCGTCGCGGCGCTCCGTTGCGGTCTCAACGGCCCGATGTGGCGCAATGTCTGCTCAGGTGAGGAGCGGGGGCGCTTTGCTGGCGGAAGTGGAGGAGACGCGGCGGTGTCGGGAGACCGAGCGGTGTCGCCTCCACCAGGAGCGCGGAAGAAGCCCTGGCAGCGGCCCAGCAGGCCTGGCAGTCCCGAGCGGCCGAGCTCCGATCGGCTCATCACCAGCATCGGGAGGAGCTGAGCCGAACCAAGAGAGACTGCGAGAGGGAGATCCGCCGACTGGTAGGACTGATCAGATGCGCGGTGCGTGGCTATGTTCCCAATTTCGTTGTATACCTGCAGTGCAATGACACCTAAGGCATTCTATTCTATTCTATTTCACAAGAAGAAAACGTCCGGTTGCTCGCTTCGCTTTTGTCACAGCAATGGTGTTCTAGTCGATTCAAGATAAAAATTGGCCGGTTGCTCTCTTTGTTTTTGTCACAATTCTGGCAAATGAGTTTGCCCGCCTGCCTGAGCGCTCCCCGTTTGTACATCCAGATGGATGAGATCAAGCTGAAAGACAGAGCGGTTAGTGTTTTGGATAAATCCCTGGGGCCGGCCACGTCCACCGCCTTCAGCTGCAGACTCAGGCTGCCGAGCAGCAGATCGCTGCCCTGAGGGATTCCCAAAGGGCGGGCCTAAACTACCCTGGAAGTGGGGTCAACGGCGCTACTAGCAATCCTCTTCATAGCGTAAGCCACCTCATCACACACTTGCAGTACGCATGACTTAGTTCGTTGCTGGAGGAAGGTAGCACAAAAACAGTTTTGAACTTTGAACGAGTGGTTGTGTGTGTGTGTTGCGGGGCGTTTTCAGTCTCAGGAGGATCGGGACACGCGAAGGTTTCATCTGAAAATCGCTGAGCTCAGCGCAGTCATCAGGAAACTGGAGGATCGAAACGGCCTGCTTTCTGAAGAGCGCAATGAACTGGTAATTTATTGACGGCACGCTTGAAGGTTTGCGCTACGTTTGATGCGCGCCATCCAGCGAGGCACCCATTGCGCTTGCTTATTAGTTGAGCGGCGCGGCGAGTCGGTTGCCTGGTAGATGTCTTTTATTGGGAGCCAAAGCCACGATTCCGTTCAAACCGATGCAAAAGGAATGGATACGTTCTGGCCCGCGTGTTGTGCGTCTTTCGCATCCCGCACTTCATGCTTGCAGCTTAAGCGACTGAGAGAAACAGAAAGCCAGTTTCTGCCACTCCTGTACAAAAACAAACGCCTGAGCAGGAAGAATGAAGAACTCTCGCTGGTGCTGTGTCGCCTTGAAAACAAAGTGCGCTTTGTCACCCAGGAGAACGAGGAGATGGCAAGCTTGGTAAGTCGACGCGAACAACGGCGGCATGCCAACAGAGTCCACTGAATTTGTGTTCCACAGAGAAGGCCTAGTTCGCTCAATGACCTGGAGCGCGGTTGCGGCCAGCAGGACGGTGAAATGGAGTTCCTTCAAGTTGTGGAGCAGCGGCACATCATCGACGACTTGTCCAAGGTCTTCAGGCAGGCGACTCGGTGCACGTACGGCAGCGCCGCGCTCGCTCGCTGTCGCCAGGAAACCTTTTCCGTCCAAAGCTTGGCCGGCGGCCGCCATCCAAAAAATTGGCCCCTTAAATTCCGACCTTTCAAGCAGGAGCATTGTGCGCACGCGTTTGAACACGCTTTAGACTTGTTTTGCCGTTTTCAGCAGCTCAAAGCTCCCGTTTTGTCAGCGCCTTTGCCACTCGCTGTGCGCTGAAAACGACGGACTCGCCCGGCTGCTCAGCCCGTCAACCATGAGCCGCGAGCGCGACGTCATTGTCCGTAGGCAGCTAGTGGCAAAATGCACCCTGTTAGAGTTGCGCTCGCTCCAACTTATTTTGCAAGAACCACACGGGAGACAAGTAAGTTCTTTTGGACACCTGCAGGTGGAGAGTCCATCCGTTGTACGAATGAAGTCTGACTCTCGGCTCCTGCACGAGCATTTTTATTAAGAGAAACAGGGTGGGTGTAAGAGTGGATTGAATAGAGAAAGCCCTTGACCTCTAGTCAAAACATAGCAAGGGATGTTTTACGACTTTGTGTAGGAAGGGATAAGCGATAGGGATACGTAAATACGGGATAAATAAGATTATTTATTACAGGTTGCAGTCAAAGTCAAAGCAACATAATCATACGATAAAGATAATCTGGAAAACCCTGACACACCCTGTAGTTGTCACTTTTGGAAAAGACGAGCGTCCCTCCAATCATCGCCGGTGACGGGTTTTTCAGGCTCTGGAGACAGGAGCTCATGTCAGAAATGTCATCGTGAGTCGCGTTTGTTTCTGCGCCGGAGCCGTTCGTTCCCTTTGCATCCAAAGAATCTCAAAGGCGGATTATTTGTGTCGACGGGAGAGAGATTTGCTGCTACGATACCGACGTCGAGAATCTCTGAGGAGGAACAAAGCGTGAGGTCCTGCAAGGTGAGTCTGTTTGTTTGCGGCTGCTTGGTGTTGCGCAAGATGAAATGGCCTTTTTCTCGCTATCGTTCCTCTCGTCGATTCATCGTGAGGTGTCGCTTCAGTTTGTTCAGAGAGATGTTTGCTTCCGCGCCCGCAGGTCATCGAAACATTTTACGGCTACGACGAAGACGTGTTGGTGGACTCGGACGGATCGTCCTTGTCTTTTCACACCGACAGAACCCCCGACACGGAACCCGAAGAGGTAGCCCGCCATTTCTGCCAGCGTATTGGCGCCAAACATTCCTCTTCAGCCTGGAATCGGACTCGTCTTTGCGTCGCGGGTGCTTTGTCGCCGGTCTGACTGATTCTGGTACTAGTGCTGTGTTGCATTGGTGTGTGCATTAGGAGGCGGAGCTTCGCTACCGCCAGCTGACGCAAGAATATCAAGCGCTGCAACGAGCCTACGCTCTGCTAGCCCAGACCAGCGGAGGGGACTACGACGCCGAGAAGGAGATCAAGGTGGCGCCCCTTCCCGCAACCCCCGGCCGGGTCGCAGCCTCCCCGTTCTCACCCAGCCTCGGGTGTTCTCTGGTCTGAAAGGAGGAGGAGGAGCCTCCCTCCTCCTCCTTTCAGACCAGAGAAAAGCTGATGGTAGTGTCAAACGCACCTCTTTCAATAAGGTGCCCCCGGCTTCCCGGTAACGGGTTTGTCTTAGCCGGGTTCGGAGATTCGTCCGTAATCTAACCACCCGAGTTAAATTAACTCCACCGGAATCAATCTAATTTCTGTACGACGCCAATCCCTCTCAAGTCACCCTAAGCTCGAGCCGAGTAACTCAATTCGAGGCAAGACTTCGAAGTGACCGCATCGTATTGATGGCTCCCCGCTAATGTTTGAAGTTCTTATTATGTTACGGATATTTTTAGATGTCTTTGTTAAGACCTCAGGGATTCGTTTGTATAGCGCACCCTAGCACTAGTTTTGCCGAAGTAAATGTTGATATGGGTCCGTTCTACTTGGTCGCTCAAGCAGCGAGCCGACCAACTTGTTTATTCGAAAGAGAATCGAATTAATAAAAGTGTGACAATAATAGCATTTAAGGAGAAAATTAATGCACTTTACGTTATTAATTCTAACTTCTTATATGTAGATCAAGCACTTAACTGTCGGAGTGCTTCACCCCACTTGCTTAAAAAGAATAACAACTTTCTTAAAACGAATAAAAATGTCTTACTCTATTTAGATTTGCCCAGTAATTAATTTGGAAGGCAAGTCTATTTTTCGATCGTGTCCTGTTTAACTTTTGACGCGGCCCGACGGACAATCGAAATACTTTTATCCTTCACCAACTCAAATGATCTATTTTAACCATCGTCGTTATTTTATTTAGAGGAAGTAAATTTTCAAACGAATTCACTTTTGACGAAATTCACTCTTCCCTTAAATATCTACGAAAGTTATTTAATTCTCTAACATGTTCGGAGTTACTTTTTACGCGGCCCGTCAAAAGGGGAAACGGGCCTGCGCCCTTCAAATAATTAAATTACTTTCAGTTCTACACCAAACCAATAATCCGATTCAAACACTTCCGTTAATTTATTCAGACGAAGCAAACTTTCAAACGGATTGAAATTCACTCGTGTCTCAAATAACTACGAAAGTTATTTAATTCTCTAAAATTGTCTGATGTTACTTTTATTTATTACGGTCCTATGTTATACCATAATAACCCCCCGCACATTAATCAAATTGTCAAATCAACCCCGAACCATCGATTGTACATTCAGTACAAATCAGCGCACAACAAAGTAGATGAATATACACAACACATTTATTGAAGAAACATGAAATAGAATTACAAATCTTAATCACTCCAGAAACCGAACAATTTCACCCACTGATACCCGTGTTAATAAAATCATTCAATCCCAGAACAATTCGATTGCAAAACACAGTTCATGAAAGAGGGAATCAATTTTTAGCCAAGCAAAGAAATCAAGAAGTAAAAATCACATTTGTGCTTCTCCAAACAATTTATGTCACGCCACTATTCTCATAGTGACGGGTCCCTTGATCGAATTGACTAACAATATTGCTTTAAGCTGTTACAGAATACATTTTTAGCCAAGCAAAGAAATCAAAAAGTAAAAATCACATTTGTGCGTCCATGCGTGACTCACAATCCGACACCGTGTTCCTGTTTTATTTCTATTTTAACTTGCTTAGCTTATTTTGGCCCCTTTTTTGGTCTCATGTTTTGGTCT
>NW_026061618.1:0-19418 GCF_024217435.2 Syngnathus scovelli
TTACTTTAACGTGGGACAATTTTGTGAAAATAATTATCATGTGATAATGTGGGCATATAAATTTCAAAAGATTAAGTCCCCTGTTGCGGTGTCAACAAGGGGAGGGAGGGAGTTCAACCCAAATAAGGAACCAGTAGATTTTGAATTTTGGCTAAATAGTTCATTTCCATGGTTATGGCAGGTAGAAAAACGGGTTGCTGTGCCCAGCAGTTACCAAGGCAGACACCGGTTATACCCGTCAGCAAGGCACTTATGGGTTCAACGGTTACCCACTCCTGCCGATTTGTTGACGGTAACTCCGGGAGAATTTGACAAAATTGACCAATGCGTAGTGGGGAAAATTTATGCTGGATTGCATGGGAGGGATTGGACAGTTGGGAAGTCACCAAGATGTAACCTGGATGAGATCAAGTGATCCGTCTTGGGCACCAGGTGGGTTCACAACTGTGCCAGTCTCTTAGTAAACAAAACAGTGAAAGGAATTTTACAGGCATGGTCTGAAATAGACGTTCGGGACCCCGCCAAGACATGGTGGGGATTTAACGGGTATGAGATGAAGCAATGGGTTATACCCTGTTTAAACGTAACAACAAATTACTGGGTTCAATACCAATTTATGTCAACGGTATATTCAAAAGAGACTGATATCAAGCCCACAGGAATTTACTCCCCATATATTTATGTGAATCCCCGGCCCTGGTCGATGACTTGTAACACTGAGAAAACAAAATGTTTAATTACCTTAGCTCGTGAACAATGTGTTACACTGCCTAATTGGAAAGAATAGTGTTTAGATAAATATCAAGATGAAGGATACAGGAGTGTAGAAGGGGCTTTATGGGAGTACGTCTCGCCACAAAACAGGTGGAGGTGTCAGCCCGCTAGAGACCGGGCGCCTTGTACTACCTGGGTACAAAATGAAGGATTGCTAAATCTAGGCGAGCCAGTGTCTATCCCCTATCGGCTGCCTGCGCTGATGCAGATTGCCGAGGGACGTGCGTTCCGAAAGAGTCTGTGTGAAGGGCGGCAGTTCATAGGTTTTGATTGGATTGGCCCCAATAGAATTTTCAATAATGGAACATGTTTCTCCCCTTCAGAGCATTGGATAAAATGTGGCCATGGAGAAAACATTCATGATTGCACTTGGTATGAGAAGATAGGGGCGGCGCTTCAGTCAGCAACAAGTGCCGCGGTTGAGGCTTTTGGTGATGTGATCAGCGGTGCATTGGAGGTGGTACTGGGGCCAATCTGGGCGTGGGTGCTAGTAGGGTTTGCGTTGATAGGAATAGCAACAACTTTGTGCATTGCCATAAAAGGTAGTATTAAGAGGCTTTTGTTTTACCCCCGCGAGAGAGAGGCGTCTCTAGTTAGGCAAATGACGGCCCACAAGAGGGGTGGTCGGAACGTCTTATTAAAAGGAGAAGTCGGGCGGCCGTCGGGCATTTGAGCCTGACAGCTCAGAGACTGGAACTTCAAGAGACAAAAGAGAGAGAAAAAAAAAAAAGAAGAACTAATCATGGCAACAAACAGCTCAAGTGGGTTTTTAAATCCAAGAGGGAGGCCAGGAGCGATGAGAGTGAGTAACGAAGTTCAATATTGGGTTTTATTCAGTATCTGGACAGCCTACTGCTGTTCTGGGTCTTGGGATTTGCAACAACTCACTCGCCCCGTGATTTTGGTCATATCAATATTCAAGGTTTTGATTTTGAGATTTTTATACACAAGACACACGATGGGTTTGGGTCTTTTTGTAGTCTACATGCATGGCCGAATGTATGTTGACCCTGATACCCCCAGAGGTATCGCCGAAATTGTATTGCTTATTTTGTGGAGTGTTTTGGAAGTGGTGTCAATTTTTGTTTATTATGTTGTTTTCGGGGTTGTCATATTAGAAGCAATATTAGTGATAGGAATGGCCATGTATGTTATAAAGATGGTAGTCAGACTTGACCAGCATGCCCGCACCTCTGTCGCGTGGAGATGGCGTACGGCCAAACTCGTACTCTGGTGCATGGTATGGGGGTCATTGTCTGTGTTACTTTGGACCGAAGTGGTGGACCAATTGGCAATGATAACCTGTTTTTTTACATACTCTGTTTTTTTTCCCCTCCCGCCCCGAGATGCGGGAGGGCAGCCGCCGAGAAGCCCCTCTATTGTATACCGAGGGGCTGGCAGAGGGGTGATTGTTTGATGTGTAACATGAAAAATGTTAAAATTTGTGCTTCCATGTGTTACAGACTGTACACCTTATTACGGATGCACCTAAATGCATCCTATGCGGGATGAGCCACATGAAATTGGCCTGGGTGATCGGGAGATCTTATGTGGGAAACTGTTGTTATCAAGCCGGCTTTAGTTTGGCTTGGCTGGTCCCTGACGGTCTGTATGTAAAAGAGGGAGAGCAGTCCAGCTTGGACCATCTCGGATGGGAAGGATGTGCGGATTTGATGACCACCGCGACTCTGCTCGAGACAACTACAGGGCCCCTGATGGCACGTACGGTTCTCATGCATGGAGCAGGAGTAACCCCGGCACTATCTGGCCTTTGATTCACATGACCTGGCGTCAACAGAACGGCACCCGATGCGTCATTTCACATTGGCAATGTGGGCGCTGTCTGACAGTGAGCGCTCCTCATCGCTTTCTCCCGGCTGACTTCTTACGTCCGGTGCAGAGAGCCATGCGAGGGTTGCATGGGGCGTCGGGATCCAGACGGCAGCCGTACGTATGGAGGGCCTGGCTACAATGATGATCCTCCCCTCGACTCGCCCACCAGCCCCGTACGGCTGATAAGCCCGCTGGATGTGGATGCAGCTCCTTCTGAGTCTGAGGACGACGATGAGGCTCGAGACGGAGGACGCGGGAGCGAGGCTGAAAATGAGGAGGCAGATGTCGAGAGTGTGGCCACGGGGCGTTCAACACCGGAGCTGAGAGCCCTCGCCGTGGAGAACCACGCTGACGACGACAACGCTGCTAGTCGGTTGTCGCGCCTGATCAACGCCTTCGCAGAGATCGCCCGACAGGGAGACATGGCAGCGGCCTGCCCTACTTCAACGACCGCTGAGGTTGTGAATATCTCAGACGAAGACGACGACATGGCTGTGTAGCTCTTGGGGATCAGGGATAATTTATACCTGTTTTCAATCCAAGGGGAGGGTGTCGTGTAACATGGGGGTAGAGATGGTCCAAATGGTAGAATATGGATTGTTCACAGGAATAAATTGGCAGAGCTGAAATTCCAAATTTGTCCAAAAGATGGCGCCAGACCAAAACGGGAGACCAATAGAGGGGCCGGAATAAGCTAAACCGGTTAAAATGGATATAAAAAAGGAACACGGTGTCAGAGTGTGAGTCACGCATGGAAGCACAAATGTGATTTTTATTTCTATTTCTTTGCTTGGCTAAAAATGTATTCTGTAACCGCTTTAAGCAATATTATTTGTCAATTCGATCAAGAGACCCGTCACTGACAATAGTGGCGTGACATAAATTGTTTGGAGAAGCACAAATGTGATTTTTATTTTTATTTCTTTGCTTGGCTAAAAATGTATTCTGTAACCGCTTTAAGCAATATTATTTGTCAATTCGATCAAGAGACCCGTCACTGAGAATAGTGGCGTGACATAAATTGTTTGGAGAAGCACAAATGTGATTTTTATTTTTATTTCTTTGCTTGGCTAAAAATGTATTCTGTAACCGCTTTAAGCAATATTATTTGTCAATTCGATCAAGAAACCCGTCACTATGAGAATAGTGGCGTGACATAAATTGTTTAAGAAAGTAGGTCAAGGGTGAAAAGGGGAAGTGAAAGGTTTTACCACTAGCTGTGCATTTGGTGGAAAGTACTGCGTGGTCAGGGCGGAAACAGCGGCTGAAGGCCACAGATAACAAAGCGTGGGGAGGCTGGCCAGTTCCCTCTATGGGCGTGGGAAAACTGGCCAGTTCCCTCTATAGGCGTGAGAAAGCTGGCCAGTCCCTTCTATAGGCGTGGGAAAACAGGGCAGTACTATAGGGAAAGTACCGGAGAAAAGAAAGGGGAGGGGGGGGACGGAGAGGTCTATAAAAGGTCCTGCAGGAGCAGCTTCAGGGCTTTTCCCCCCAAAAGAGCTCTCATACGTGAAGAGGCCCGGAGGAGTTTCAAGATTTTTTCCAAAGTCCCAAAGATCTTTGTGTGAGACGCAGGATCACTGGACTGAAATTAACTTGGATTTACTCCTAAAAATTGGACTGGACAACTTTAAACGAGAAATTGGTGAAGATGACCGTTTTTATGTATTTTAGCGAGAGGGGGGAATAGTCATCGGGCCGCCGGCTTCCTCGTGGCCAGCCTGTTTCTCTAATTTGGATTTTAGAAGCAAGATCGAACTGATCACTCGACTTTGCTTCCACCAAAAATAGCACGCAACTGGTATTTACCTCTTCCCTTTTTTATGAACTGTGTTTTGCAATCGAATTGTTCTGGGATTGAATGATTTTATTAACACGGGTATCAGTGAGTGAAGTTGTTCAGTTTCTGGAGTAATTGAGATTTGTAATTCTATTCCATGTTTCTTCAATAAATGTGTTTTGTATATTACTTACTTCGTTGTGCGCGGATTTGTACTGAATATGCAACCGAAGGCTCAGGCCCGCTTCCCCTTTTAGATGGGCCGCGTAAAAAGGAACTCCGAACAAGTTAGAGACTTAAATAACTTCCGTAGTTATTTGAGCCACGAGTGAATTTCGATCCGTTCGAAAGTTGTTTCGTTTGAATAAATTAAAGGAAGTGTTTAAATCAGATTATTGGTTTGTGTAGAACGGAAAGTTATTTAACTATTTGAAAGGCTCAGGCCCGCTTCCCCTTTTTGACGGGTCGCGGAAAAAGTAACTCCGAGGAAGTTGGAGAATTAAATAACTTTCGTAAATATTTAAAGGAGGAGTGGATTTCGTTAAAAGTGAATTGTTGGAAATTTACTTCTTCTAAATAAAATAACGACGACGGTTAAAATAAATCATTGGAGTTGGAGGAGAATAAAAGTATTTCGATTGTCCGTCGGGCGCGGCCCAGTTCCTAAAATTGTCGGGCCGCGTCAAAAGTTGAACGGGACACGATCAAAAAATAGACTTGCCTTCCAAATTAATTATTGGGCAAATCTAAACAGAGCACGACATTTTTATCCGGTTTAGAATAAGTTTTTTTTTTTTTTAAAGCAATTAAGAGGGGTGAAGAACTCCGACGGTTAAGAGCTAGATCCGCGTATACGAAGTTAGAATTAATCATATAGGGTGCATTAATTTTCTTCTTAAATGCTATTATTGTCACACTTTTATTAATTCGATTCTCTTTCGAATAAAAAAGTTGGTCGGCTCGCTGCATGAGCGACCAAGTGGAACGGACCCATATTAACATTTACTTCGGCAAAACTAGTGCTTGGGTGCGCTATACAAACGAATCCCTGAGGTCTTAACAAAGACATCTAAAAAATATCCGTAACGAATAAGAACTTCAAACATTAGCGGGGAGCCATCAATACGATGCGGTCACTTCGAAGTCCTGCCTCGAATTGAGTTACTCGGCACGAGCTTCGGGTGACTTGAGAGGGATTGGCGTCGTACAGAAATTAGATTGATTCCGGAGGAGTTAATTTAACTCGGGTGGTCAGATTACGGACGAATCTCCGAACCCGGCTAAAACAAACCCGTTACTGGGAAGCCGGGGGCACCTTAATCCAAGAGGTACGTTTGACACTGGGTATGCCATTGTTACTGCCGACATGGTTTTGGAGGCTGCTAAACTGCCATCCAATATGTCTGCACAGGCCGCTGAGCTCATTGCTTTGACTGGGGCCTGCAAATTGTTTGTAAACAAATCCGTCACTATCTGGGCTGATAGTCATGTATGCTTTTGCTACAGTGCACGTGTTTGCTCAGCAGTGGAGCAACCGTGGCATGATAACTTCTGCAGGGAAGCCCGTCACCCATTCCACATTACTGACTCAACTTTTGGACGCTGTCCAGCTACCTTTAAAGGTGGCGGTTTGCAAGTGTGCTGCTCACACTGCGAGCTCTGATCCTGTTTCTCTCGGTAATGCTTTTGCTGACAAATCCGCAAAGGCCGCTGCAGAAGGCCTGCTCCATGTCCTCTCGTCTCTCACGGCTCATGATTCGATGTCACACATCCCCCCTGATGTGTTGCTTGACATGCAGTCTCAGAGCCCCTCCCAGGAACGGCTCTCTTGGGAAAAACGGGGTGCAACTAAAAACACTGTTGGTCTTTTTGTGTGACCTTTGGGCAAACCTGTCTTGCCTCATAACTTGTTCAAATGGGCTGCTATTTCGAGTCATGGGGTCACCCATGTCTCGACGGGGGGTATGGTGAAACAAGTTGAGGCTATTTATACAACATACGGCTTTGCAGCTTTTTCACAACAATTTTGCAGAGCGTGTTTGATCTGTGCTAAACATAACCCACAAGGCAATTTAAGACCTCAGAGAGGGAAATTCCCGACTCCGTTGTATCCGTTTCAGACAATACATATGGATTATATCCAATTACATAAATGTGAAGGGAAAGAATATTGTTTGGTCATAATAGACGCATTTTCTAAATGGGTAGAAACATTTCCTACCGAACATGCTGATGCACTCACGGTGGCAAAGGCCTTATGCAAAGACATCATTCCAAGATACGGTATTCCAGAAAAAAAAAAATTACAGCGACAATGGTCCACATTTTGTAAATCAGATAGTGCATAACATTGGGAGAATGTTCCACATAAATCTAAAGAACCATTGTTCCTATCGTTCACAATCAGTTGTTGAGAGATCTAACGCGACTATAAAAAACAGATTAAAGAAATGTATGGGAGAAACCAAACGACCATGGACTCAGTGCTTAGACCTGGTCAAAATGTACATAAATATTACAAGTACAACAGGGCTAACTCCCTATGAAACTATGTTTGGAAGACCTTACAGGCTTCCTCAGTTCAAGAACACATGGGAGATCCCCGAGAAGGCCGCGTTAGCTGATTACATGAGAAAAATTTTGGAGCGTCAAAAGAATCTAACCAATAACACTGATGGTGAACCCATTTCTCCGCAGGAAGACCCCAAAGTGGTACCGGGAGACTGGGTCTTGATCAAGAGTATCAAGAGGAAGAATTGGCATTCACCCAAGTGGGAAGGTCCTTTTTTGGTACTACTCACGACACCTAATGCTTTGAAAATAGCCGAACTCAACACGTGGATTCATTTATCTCATTGTAAAAAGGTGATCTCTGCAGACCCAACCTAAGTACGGAAGGTGAGCAAAGTCTGGTAATAGTGCCTGATCCTGGTGCCAAGATCCAGGGTTGACACGAAAGCTAGCAGAAGCCAATTTCCAAGACACCAACCCGAAGCTCAGGGTGTTGACTCTGAGGAGATCCAAAATATGAGCATTAGAGAGTCATTTGGTGAGTGCTTTAATCGGGCTGTAGCCTGCGCAAAGTCTACCATGTGCTTTTGGTTGCTTTTGCTGGTTTGTGTTACCATTATATTTTTTTCGGGGGTTATTTTATTTGTATGGATAGAGTACCATGAGCCTCGAACATTCTTCTCTCAGGCAGCTACCAAAGCTAATTCTAATTGATATGGCTCATGGGGGAAAAATTGCTAGACATAAGCGCGACACTAAATCCCCTTTTGATCAGGTTGTTTGTATTCCAGGAACCGTCTGCGTTCCAACTTGCGTACCATGGCTTTTGTCTTGGACTTACAATAAGTCATTAATGTTTACTGTGGCTCCTAATACATCTTCTTCTATTATTTTACCTATGAAGAGTTTGAAAGGTTTCGAAATGGTCACCCCACTCTCTGGTTCCAGTGAAGAGGCTGTGTTCTTTGCTAAACGAGTGACTTTGAAAAATGAGGGCAAAAGCCTCCTTTTGTCTCTTACACTCACTGATGGTCAAATTCTTCCTCCAAATGCCACCTTGTTTAACACTTCTTGTTGGGGTTTTCAACTGTGGGCTTGGTCCTCTGGAATCGATCCTCACTTTCCTATTGCTATTTGCATTAATAAAACAATGTCGGTCGCAGACCGTCCCGTTACAAATAATTACACCCTGTCAGCAGGAGCAAAAATCACAAGTATGCTCCTCACTGATGTAAACAGCTATTTTGTAGCCTCCACAGGGATAAGCGGTCAAACCAACAACTGGCTTCTTATGGCTGAGCAGGCCGCGAAGATGGCTAACACCAGTTGCATTGCATGCATGGGTCCAATACCTCTTTTCAAAATCATACCTGCAAATATAGTTCCTAAGTGTGCTGTTACTTTAATGTAAATCTCATCCATTTCACCCACTCATGATTGTTTTGAATGTGATAAGGTTTACCCTGTTGCCTCTATGACAAAGTATAAACCCCTTTTTTTCGTTCTATGTAGCTAAGGGTAATTTTACTTGCATTAGATTACCTGGTACCGGTGAGAAGCTCGGCGCTCTACCTACTTCATGGTGTGGGTCCATGACCAATGTCACTGCCCCTTTTTTGCCCATTGCTCGTAGTGATATTTGGTTTTGGTGTAATAGTAAAAAACTTTATGATAGGTTGCCTTTCAACAGCTCCGGAATTTGCGCTTTGGTAACCCTATTGCTACCTGTTCATTTGATACCGATGTCCTCTTATGATCTAACATCTTTTGCTAAGTCCGTGGTTCCCGTATTCTGGCCGAGAACGAAACGAAACGCCGAATGGCGGGGCGCGGCTAATCCAACTTACATTGACGCCATTGGTGTTCCTAGAGGAGTACCGGATGAGTATAAGCTGGTGAATCAGATAGCAGCTGGTTTTGAATCCGCCCTGTGTTGGTGGTGTACTATTAACAAAAATGTTGACAGGATTAACTACGTCCATTACAACGTGCAGAGGCTTGGAAACTGGTCCGAGGCGGGTTTCAAGGCGGTCCATTCCCAACTGGCCGCTACTTCCCTCATGGCTTTCCAGAATCGAATGGCCCTTGACATGCTACTCTCAAAAGAGGGCGGTGTCTGCGCCATGTTCGGTGAGCAATGTTGCACGTTTATTCCGAATAATACTGCAGCCGGCGGAAGCCTGTCCCAGGCCCTTGAGGGCCTGCGGACCTTGAACGGTAAGATGAAGGGGCACAGTGGGGTGAACACAGAGGTTTGGACCGACGGGTTGGACGTGTTCGGAAAGTACCGCACCCTGGTTTCCTCTGCCCTGGTCTCCATTGCCGTTTTCTCTGCCATTTTGACCTTGTGTGGATGTTGTTGCATCCCTTGTCTCCGATCCCTAATTAACAGACTAATTACAACTGCTATCTCTCCACCAGCTGAGACTTTCCCGTTGCTCCAAAGGGATGACCTTTCGATCGACGCGGGTTCCTTCTCTAGTGACGACCCGGTCGGCGACTCTATTGTGGTAAACCTGTCCGGTTTGTTTCTTGACCCTAGCTTTGCCGATTATGACTCAGTTTCCTCCTGAGTGTAAGTTAGTTCTTGCGAAATGTGATCCCTTGGCTGAAAATCTTTTTGAAGTGGCCATATGGGTGATGAGTTGTTCTCCGGGAACTTATGATAAAACAGGGGGGAATTGTTAGATACATTGTATATATATGTTATCATACGTTCCCTAATGAGTACTTATTAATAAAGTTATTGCGCAGAATGCTTGCTGTTTCTTCTTGCAGACATCACCCAGTCCACAACAAGTCAAACGATGCTGTCTGGAGCTTCCTGACCTTCTACACATCTGGGAATCCAAGAAAGTTGTTGATGTCTGCACATGTCATTTTGTCTATGCACTCTTTTCACATGACTACTTTGTTTCCCATAACATTTTATCCTTGCACACTTTTCGTTTCTCATGGGATCCTGTCTGCGACTTCGAGTTTCACATAAAATCTCGTTTCTTCTCTCATGAGACAAAGCCCACGCTTTCCCCCCACCTATCAGGGGCTAGTCTCACATTGTAGGTAGGGCATTCCTGAATAAAAAGAGAGGAGTGTAAACAAGACCTTTAGTGTAGTTGGATTGATGTAAGTCTGAATGCACTCCTCGCGAGAAAAGACTCAACATTCTGCCTCACTGGTTTTGTCTGCTGATCCTTTTGCTGATTCTGAACCTAACATTCTGCCTCACTGGTTTTGTCTGCTGATCCTTTTGCTGAATTTGAACCTAACACTGCTCCTGGACACCGTACCCCATGTCACCCGGCACAGGGTCGAGGCCATGCTGTCAGGCATCCCACCGGCTGCACATGTAACTAGGGTCCCGGCCGAAGTGGCCCGATGCCCCGAGGAGGTGGGCCGCTATCTGTTCAAGAGTCGCGTTAGAGACTTGTCTGCTGCAAGGGCCGTACACAATGCGGATATGCTACTGAATCAGATGCTGGCCTACGCCGCTAGGCTGTGCGGCCAGACTCCCGCCACCGCCGCTGAGGCACATTCCAGGCTGAGATCTGTGGAAAGACATGGAGAGGCTGCAGCCATATCCCAGGACCTCAGAGTCATGGCTCTGCAACAGAAATTACCCGAAGGCATCGAACCTCCTGTTATGCCCTTTCATCTGAGCGACCCTGACACTTACCTAGCAACTGTAGATTCTCTGAACGTGGACAAAGTGCAACGTAGGAGCGGGGACACACTAAGCTGCATGGACACAGTAGAGCCATTCATGTACGCAGGCCACTTATGGACCAACATATTGGACGCGGCAACGCACTGGGTGTGCAACCGCATGGACCCCCAGGTAACACCGGCTGTGTACACCACGCTCCGGGCGTCCATGTCCACGGCCCAGGTGTACAGCAGGGTGTTCAACCTGAGCTTCGAGGCGCGACTGGAGACACGCTTGCATTCGGCTGTGCTTGTCAAATACCACAGGCCTTCGGAGGATGCACTCCTTAGGGCGCTGTCCCGCTAGGGTTAGGGTTAGGGTTAGGGTTAGGATTGCGCTAGGAGCCCCCCTTCCTGTTGGAAGCAGGGGCAAAAGCACGGTCCATCCATCCGGCACACCTCCCAGCTCCCAGCCCAGGGTTCTGATGAGCAAAGCGGCGGCGTCGGCCATAGTGGACCGTGGTCCAACCTTGCTCCATGGCTGGAATTCGCCTTTGTTATATATATATAATACATTTGTTTTTATCAAAAAAAAATGTTTTTAATATGGTTGTTTTTATTGAAATAGTTTTTAATAAAATTTATTTTGTTAGATTTTGTTTGGCCAATATATAATGTAAGTGTGCCTTGACAACGTTTCGGCCGCTAGGGCCTTCCTCAGGTCTGGCACACAAACAAACAAAAATGAAATTGATGCTGATATCCATTGTTTGCAATTGCTGCTGAGTTGTTTTCTCTTTGCTCTCTCTCCACGCACTGAGCGTCTGTTGCGCCGCGCGTCCTTTTATAGTCTCTGTTTGGTTAGAGTTTCTATTTTCAAATTTTAGTTTTTGTTTCTGACTTTTTCTTTTTTGGAAATAAAATTGGTTTTAGCCTCATTGAATGTTTTCCAATTACGATTTGATATTATGAATTATGATTTTGAATATTTTATTGTTTTGTTTTTTGTTTTGTTTTGTTTTTTGTTTTGTTTTTTTTAATTTTTGTTTTTTAATTTTTTGTTTCTCATTTTTCTTACTGCAGGTAAGTAGATTATTCAGGTAGGTATTTACGTATATATTTTGTGAATTATAATTTTGAATTTTTTATTTTTTTGTTTTTGTTTTGTTTTTTAATTTTTGTTTCTCATTTTTCTTACTGCAGGTAAGTGGTTAGTTGAGGTAGGTATTTACGTATATATTTTTTTGATTTTTGTCTTTTCTAATTTTTTAGGTGGGCATGGTCCGGGGACCAGAGGCGTGGTACCAATTTGAGGTAAGTATCCAAGGTAGGTATCTAAGGTAAGTGAGTCCGAATTGATTTTAATAAATTTGTCCTAATTATGTTAATTGAGCCTGCTGTTCGGAATTTCTGTTCCTAGTAGGACATAAAAAGGGAATTGGATTGAGGTAAGGATTAGGGTTAGGGTTGGGGTTAGGGTTAGGGTTGGGGTTAGGGTTAGGGTTAGGATTGGGGGTAGGGTTGGGTGTTAGGACATGGAGTACGCCTAGGTCCCCTTTGGGTGGGGCTTAGAACGAAGATTATATCGAGGCCGAATGTCAGGGAGTTCTTCGACCTCCCATTCAGTTGAATCATCGGATTCAGTTGACTCATCGGAGAAGGACCCGAGTTCAGGTTCCCCCAATGGGTCAATGATGGGGTCCAGATTGGGGTTCGGGTTCAGCACTCCGACCTCATATGAAGTCGGACCTCGACCGTCAACCCAACGTGCAGTAGGGCTACGCGAATGCGATGGCATACAGAAGACCGATTTTCGGTTCTTCCCACCCTCTCGAGCCACCGTCCTCTGGGCCTGGACTGGCATGGAAGATGCCAAGGGCACCGAAACTGAACTCGGTGTCGGTGAAGTCTAGGCCAGGACTAGCGTCAACAGAGCCACGGGCACCGGAACTCGACTTGATGCCGGCGACGACTGGGTCCGAATTGGCGTCAATAGAGTCACGGGCTCCGTCATTGGAGTCACGGGCTCCAGATCCGGACGTGGTGTTGGAGGGGAAGTGGGGCTAGGTGAATCAGGAGGTAGATCCACCATGCTTGCCCTGATCTGCCCCGCTACATAGTCCAAAGTGTCCTGCGAGAGCCGCGGAAAATTCCGTCTGGCCCACCTCGTCGCCACCGCAAAGGCAGCGTCCCATTCCGGCGTAATGAGTACCAGCAGGTCATCCAATAATTGGGTAAGGCAGGTCAGGTAATGGTCGGTGAGGATTTGGCATGTTGTGTGACCCCAATTCAGAGCATTGCCCATGATCAGGTCCAACGCATCCCCGGTAGGGAACGCTGACCTGACCATGGTCGACAACACCTCCACCATCCTTGCAATCATTCGCGGTTGCGGGGCTCCTCCCTCAGGGTTCACATTCCGCAGATGGTGGGTCACCTTAATGATGCTGTGCAACTTCCGGACTAGGAGGCCAAAATGAGCATCAGCTTGTCGCCACCCATTGGCCGGAGCCTTACTTTGGGTGGAATGCACATCAGAGGGCCGTCTACCACCTTGGCGTACCACCGTAGCATATGAGCGAACCCTGAAGCCGGAGTGGCTGGGGGGCACCGGAGGAGGCACTGGCTGGTTAGGATTGCGGTAGGAGCCCCCCTTCCTGTTGGAAGCAGGGGCAAAAGCACGGTCCATCCATCCGGCACACCTCCCAGCTCCCAGCCCAGGGTTCTGATGAGCAAAGCGGCGGCGTCGGCCATAGTGGACCGTGGTCCAACCTTGCTCCATGGCTGGAATTCGCCTTTGTTATATATATAATAAATTTGTTTTTATCAAAAAAAATGTTTTTAATATGGTTGTTTTTATTGAAATAGTTTTTAATAAAATTTCTTTTGTTAGATTTTGTTTGGCCAATATATAATGTAAGTGTGCCTTGACAACGTTTCGGCCGCTAGGGTTAGGGTTAGGTAAAGAGTTCCTCCCCCGAAGGAGAGGAACAAAGGCACGGTCCTACCATCCTGGCCCGCACCCCACAACCAGCTCCAGAGCATCCTGCCCGTTGCGGCCGCACCCGCCATGCTGGCCAGGACTAATTAGGGCTTAATAAAGATCGTTTTTGACCTTGAACACGTGTTTGTGCTTATTGTATGCTTGTTTTTGATTGCACTTTACCTATCCGGTCGCCTTTGTTATATAATTAATAAGTGAGTCTCGATTTGGCATGTAAGATTGACAGCTGCGCTTGCGTTCAACTAAATATTCGTACCTCGCACCTAATTCATCGACTCCCCTATCTGGGTGGAGCGAGAGCATCTTGCTCTGTGCGGCATCCATGCGCTCTCCTATCTGGGTAGAGCGTGGGTAAATTACTATTTGTTTCCAATTGGTTTTGTACCGGCGTCATTTTGCGCTAAATTTTGTTCATCTGTGTGGCCATCGACAACGTTTCGGCATCTTTTGTGCCTTCTTCAGGTCTGGCACACAGGAATTGCATCTAAATTTAGTTTAGTTTCATCACATGGGGAGCTGCTTCCTCCTCCACGGCCGCATCGAGACTGAGAGCTCCTGCTCCGAACGGTGCTTATATACACTCCTCCAAGTGGGCGGAGCCAGCGATTTGCGCTTGTTTCTTTAGCATAGTAACTTGTTTTCTTGCAGGCACCGATTGGGCGTGGATTTGTGATCTCCGGATTAGGTAAGTATATTTTTGTTTTGGGTGAGTATTTACTTTTAACTGCTTTTTTTGCTTTTTTTTGTCCCAAATAATGCTTATTTGCAATTGTTTACATTCAAATTTGATAGGTATGCACATTTTTTTGTTTTAGGTGAGTATTGTGATTTTATTTGAGGTAAGTATTTACTTTTAACTGCCTTTTGGTCTCAAATAGTGCTTATTTGCAATTATTATTCAAATGTGTGTTTACGTTCAAATTTTGACTTGTTTATTTTCAAATTTTAACTTGCAGGTTGACGTTTTTGTCTTATCGGGAAATGTGGTCAGGTTAGGGTTAGGGTTAGGGTTAAGGTTAGGATTAGGGTTAGGGTTAGGGGTTAGGTTAGGATGGGGGATAGGTTAGGATTAGGGCTGGGATAGGACCAGTTTAGAGGACAGCACACAGACGTAACAGGAGCTCGATGGAA
Organism: Syngnathus scovelli; assembly: GCF_024217435.2. Classification (NCBI taxonomy): domain Eukaryota; kingdom Metazoa; phylum Chordata; class Actinopteri; order Syngnathiformes; family Syngnathidae; genus Syngnathus; species Syngnathus scovelli. The sequence continues at coordinate 14,679 of NW_026061618.1, forward strand.
ACCGGAAACGTGGGGGGGGGCCCACTGGAGGTGGCACAGGCGAGTTAGGATTAGGTAAAGAGTTCCTCCCCCGAAGGAGAGGAACAAAGGCACGGTCCTACCATCCTGGCCCGCACCCCACAACCAGCTCCAGAGCATCCTGCCCGTTGCGGCCGCACCCGCCATGCTGGCCAGGACTAATTAGGGCTTAATAAAGATCGTTTTTGACCTTGAACACGTGTTTGTGCTTATTGTATGCTTGTTTTTGATTGCACTTTACCTATCCGGTCGCCTTTGTTATATAATTAATAAGTGAGTCTCGATTTGGCATGTAAGATTGACAGCTGCGCTTGCGTTCAACTAAATATTCGTACCTCGCACCTAATTCATCGACTCCCCTATCTGGGTGGAGCGAGAGCATCTTGCTCTGTGCGGCATCCATGCGCTCTCCTATCTGGGTAGAGCGTGGGTAAATTACTATTTGTTTCCAATTGGTTTTGTACCGGCGTCATTTTGCGCTAAATTTTGTTCATCTGTGTGGCCATCGACAACGTTTCGGCATCTTTTGTTGTGCCTTCTTCAGGTCTGGCACACAGGAATTGCATCTAAATTTAGTTTAGTTTCATCACATGGGGAGCTGCTTCCTCCTCCACGGCCGCATCGAGACTGAGAGCTCCTGCTCCGAACGGTGCTTATATACACTCCTCCAAGTGGGCGGAGCCAGCGATTTGCGCTTTTTTCTTTAGCACAGTAACTTGTTTTCTTGCAGGCACCGATTGGGCGTGGATTTGTGATCTCCGGATTAGGTAAGTATATTTTTGTTTTGGGTAAGTATTTACTTTTAACTGCTTTTTTTGCTTTTTTTTTGTCCCAAATAATGCTTATTTGCAATTGTTTACATTCAAATTTGATAGGTATGCACATTTTTTTGTTTTGGGTGAGTATTGTGATTTTATTTGAGGTAAGTATTTACTTTTAACTGCCTTTTGGTCTCAAATAGCGTTTATTTGCAATTATTATTCAAATTTGTGTTTACGTTCAAATTTTGACTTGTTTATTTTCAAATTTTAACTTGCAGGTTGACGTTTTTGTCTTATCGGGAAATGGGGTCAGGTTAGGGTTAGGGTTAGGGTTAGGGTTAGGGTTAGGGGTTAGGTTAGGATGGGGGATAGGTTAGGATTAGGGCTGGGATAGGACCAGTTTAGGGGACAGCACACAGACGTAACAGGAGCTCGATGGAAACCGGAAACGTGTGGGGGGGGGCCACTGGAGGTGGCAGAGGCGAGTTAGGATTAGGTAAAGACTTCCTCCCCCGAAGGAGAGGAACAAAGGCACGGTCCTACCATCCTGGCCCGCACCCCACAACCAGCTCCAGAGCATCCTGCCCGTTGCAGCCGTACCCGCCATGCTGGCCAGGACTAATTAGGGCTTAATAAAGATCGTTTTTGACCTTGAACACGTGTTTGTGCTTATTGTATGCTTGTTTTTGATTGCACTTTACCTATCCGGTCGCCTTTGTTATATAATTAATAAGTGAGTCTCGATTTGGCATGTAAGATTGACAGCTGCGCTTGCGTTCAACTAAATATTCGTACCTCGCACCTAATTCATCGACTCCCCTATCTGGGTGGAGCGAGAGCATCTTGCTCTGTGCGGCATCCATGCGCTCTCCTATCTGGGTAGAGCATGGGTAAATTACTATTTGTTTCCAATTGGTTTTGTACCGGCGTCATTTTGCGCTAAATTTTGTTCATCTGTGTGGCCATCGACAACGTTTCGGCATCTTTTGTGCCTTCTTCAGGTCTGGCACACAGGAATTGCATCTAAATTTAGTTTAGTTTCATCACATGGGGAGCTGCTTCCTCCTCCACGGCCGCATCGAGACTGAGAGCTCCTGCTCCGAACGGTGCTTATATACACTCCTCCAAGTGGGCGGAGCCAGCGATTTGCGCTTGTTTCTTTAGCATAGTAACTTGTTTTCTTGCAGGCACCGATTGGGCGTGGATTTGTGATCTCCGGATTAGGTAAGTATATTTTTGTTTTGGGTAAGTATTTACTTTTAACTGCTTTTTTTGCTTTTTTATGTCCCAAATAATGCTTATTTGCAATTCTTTACATTCAAATTTGATAGGTATGCACTTTTTTTTGTTTTGGGTGAGTATTGTGATCTTATTTGAGGTAAGTATTTACTTTTAACTGCCTTTTGGTCTCAAATAGTGCTTATTTGCAATTATTATTCGAATTTGTGTTTACGTTCAAATTTTGACTTGTTTATTTTCAAATTTTAACTTGCAGGTTGACTTTTTGTCTTATCGGGAAATGGGGTCAGGTTAGGGTTAGGGTTAGGGTTAGGGTTAGGGTTAGGGGTTAGGTTAGGATGGGATAGGACCAGTTTAGGGGACAGCACACAGACGTAACAGGAGCTCGTTGGAAACCGGAAACGTGGGGGGGGGCCCACTGGAGGTGGCACAGGCGAGTTAGGATTAGGTAAAGAGTTCCTCCCCCAAAGGAGAGGAACAAAGGCACGGTCCTACCATCCTGGCCCGCACCCCACAACCAGCTCCAGAGCATCCTGCCCGTTGCGGCCGCGCCCGCTATGCTGGCCAGGACTAATTAGGGCTTAATAAAGATCGTTTTTGACCTTTAACACGTGTTTGTGCTTATTATATGTTTGTTTTTGATTGCTCTTTACCTATTCGGTCGCCTTTGTTATATAATTAATAAGTGAGTCTCGATTTGGCATGTAAGATTGACAGCTGCGCTTGCGTTCAACTAAATATTCGTACCTCGCACCTAATTCATCGACTCCCCTATCTGGGTGGAGCGAGAGCATCTTGCTCTGTGCGGCATCCATGCGCTCTCCTATCTGGGTAGAGCGTGGGTAAATTACTATTTGTTTCCAATTGGTTTTGTACCGGCGTCATTTTGCGCTGAATTTTGTTCATCTGTGTGGCCATCGACAACGTTTCGGCACTTTTGTGCCTTCTTCAGGTCTGGCACACAGGAATTGCATCTAAATTTAGTTTAGTTTCATCACATGGGGAGCTGCTTCCTCCTCCACGGCCGCATCGAGACTGAGAGCTCCTGCTCCGAACGGTGCTTATATACACTCCTCCAAGTGGGCGGAGCCAGCGATTTGCGCTTGTTTCTTTAGCATAGTAACTTGTTTTCTTGCAGGCACCGATTGGGCGTGGATTTGTGATCTCCGGATTAGGTAAGTATATTTTTGTTTTAGGTAAGTATTTACTTTTAACTGCTTTTTTTTGCTTTTTTTTGTCCCAAATAATGCTTATTTGCAATTGTTTACATTCAAATTTGATAGGTATGCACATTTTTTTGTTTTGGGTGAGTATTGTGATTTTATTTGAGGTAAGTATTTACTTTTAACTGCCTTTTGGTCTCAAATAGTGCTTATTTGCAATTATTATTCAAATTTGTGTTTACGTTCAAATTTTGACTTGTTTATTTTCAAATTTTAACTTGCAGGTTGACTTTTTTGTCTTATCGGGAAATGGGGTCAGGTTAGGGTTAGGGTTAGGGTTAGGGTTAGGGTTAGGGGTTAGGTTAGGATGGGATAGGACCAGTTTAGGGGACAGCACACAGACGTAACAGGAGCTCGATGGAAACCGGAAACGTGGGGGGGGGCCCACTGGAGGTGGCACAGGCGAGTTAGGATTAGGTAAAGAGTTCCTCCCCCGAAGGAGAGGAACAAAGGCACGGTCCTACCATCCTGGCCCGCACCCCACAACCAGCTCCAGAGCATCCTGCCCGTTGCGGCCGCGCCCGCCATGCTGGCCAGGACTAATTAGGGCTTAATAAAGATCGTTTTTGACCTTTAACACGTGTTTGTGCTTATTGTATGTTTGTTTTTGATTGCTCTTTACCTATCCGGTCGCCTTTGTTATATAATTAATAAGTGAGTCTCGATTTGGCATGTAAGATTGACAGCTGCGCTTGCGTTCAACTAAATATTCGTACCTCGCACCTAATTCATCGACTCCCCTATCTGGGTGGAGCGAGAGCATCTTGCTCTGTGCGGCATCCATGCGCTCTCCTATCTGGGTAGAGCGTGGGTAAATTACTATTTGTTTCCAATTGGTTTTGTACCGGCGTCATTTTGCGCTGAATTTTGTTCATCTGTGTGGCCATCGACAACGTTTCGGCACTTTTGTGCCTTCTTCAGGTCTGGCACACAGGAATTGCATCTAAATTTAGTTTAGTTCCATTACATGGGGAGCTGCTTCCTCCTCCACGGCTGCATCGAGACTTGACCAGCATGACCAGCATGGCTGGCGCAGCCACGACGGACAGGGTGCTCTGGGGCTGGATGTGGGACGTGGGCGTGGATGGTAGGACCGTGCCTTTGCTCCTCTCCTTCGGGGGAGGAACTCCCTTCCTAACCCTAACCCTAACCCTAACCAGGATAGGTAAAGAGCAATCAAAAAACAAACATACAATAAGCACAAACACGTGTTCAAGGTTAAAAACGATCTTTATTAAGCCCTAATTAGTCCTGGCCAGCATGGCGGGCGCGGCCGCAACGGGCAGGATGCTCTGGAGCTGGTTGTGGGGTGCGGGCCAGGATGGTAGGACCGTGCCTTTGTTCCTCTCCTTCGGGGGAGGAACTCTTTACCTAATCCTAACTCGCCTGTGCCACCTCCAGTGCGCCCCCCCCCCACGTTTCCGGTTTCCATCGAGCTCCTGTTACGTCTGTGTGCTGTCCCCTAAACTGGTCATATCCCAGCCCTAATCCTAACCTAT
>NW_026061619.1:0-19362 GCF_024217435.2 Syngnathus scovelli
CGTTCAGATGGTGAAAAACAGGTGGATTTTAACTGTTACGTTCATATTCAACAAGTGAAAAAACATCCCTGCGTTTCAACTACTTGGGCAGCTGAGTCACGCCGAAAGTTACGTCATGCATCCTAAAAAACGGCCTTCGGAGAACGCACCCTGTGAATTTGGACACAGCTCCCGACTCCCAGCTGGCCTGGGAACTCCTTGGGATACATCGGGAAGAGCTAGAAGAAGTGGCTGGAGATAAGGAAGTCTGGGCTTTCTTGCTGAAAATGCTGCCTCTACGGCCCAACCTCCAGATAATCGGTAGATGATGTATGTACGGATGACAGGACAAATATTCAGTATTTTTACTGGGATAATTATTCATACGAGCACATGCGGTGATATTACCGTGTATTTTACCGACGTTTATCGTCGTTAAACAGATAGCGTTACTGTGTGTGTTTGTTTAGAGGACAAAAAGTTAAAATGCAGTTTTAGTTGACAGTTTCCACGCCGGTACGCGTGGACGTTCCACATGTTAGTTGCTATGCTAAGAGTCTTCTGGTCAGTTTTACACCCCCACGCATTGGCACATTGCATTCTACGAGATTGCGATTTAGCCGAGAAAGGGGTTGGGGTGGCACGGTGACGCACTAGTTAGCACGTCCGTCTCGCAGTGCAGACGTTCTGGGTTTAATTCTGGCTTTAACGGTTCGACTCGCTTCCAGGTAACACTGCGATCAAGCCAGTCGCACGGGAAGCGTGCCCATATTATAGGCTTTACGTTAAAAGAGAGCGAAGGAAAAGCAGGGCAGTGCTATAGTATGTAAGCGCCGGTATAGAGAGCGAAGGGAAAGCATTGCATTACGATAGCATGTAAATGCCGTTAAAGAGATCGAAGGGAAAGCATAGTGTGATAACATGTAAACGCGTCCGTTTTTTTTCCAAATGATAAATGTGTAAATCTCATCAGTGTATATCAAATTAACAAATTCTTAAAAAAATCTGAGGAGCATTCAACATGGGACTATCATCCTGCAATTTTTGCGGTCAAAACGTTACATGACCTGTGAGCTATTGAGTTAAAATGCTCATTTACAGTAATAAATCAGATAAAATAATAAGCATTCAACTGAAAATATGTATATCTCAACCAGGCCATGTGGGACGACCATCCTGCAATGTCACGGGCCATTAGGTCACATGACTCAGGAGCTATTGAGGAAAAATGCAAATATTCACAGTTATAAATTCATTTAAAATATTTGAAGCATTGGAATAAAGTTCTAAGTGGTGTATCACAACCAGCCCATGTGGGACTATCATCCAACAGTTTGGGGTCAATAGGTCACATGATCTGGGAGCTATTGAGGTAAAATTCTATTTCCAGTAATAAATTCAATTTTAAAACAAGCAGGCATTCAAATGAAATTCTAGGAGGTGTATCTCAACCAGCCCATTTGGGACTATCGTCCTCCACTGTTTTGGGTCAATAGGTAACATGACCTGGAAGCTATTGAGCTAAAATTCTAATATTTACAGTAATAAATTCATTAAAAATATTTGAACCATTGGAATGAAATTCTAAGAGGCTGAATAGCTCCCAGGTCATGTGACCTATTGACTTCAAACTGAAGGATAATAGCCCCACATGGTCTGGTTGAGATGCACCTCTTAGAATTTCATTCCAAAGCTACGAATATTTTGAGTGAATTCATGACTGTAAATATTAGCGGTGTAGCTCAATAGCTCTCAGGTCATGTGACCTATTAACCCCCAACTGTGCAGGATGATAGTCCACATAGGCCGGTTGAGATACACCTCATAATATCATTCGAATGCTTCAAATATTTTTTGTGAATTTATGACTATAAATGTTAGCGCTTTAGCTCAATAGCTCCAGGTCATGTGACTTTTTGACCCCAAACTGTGAAGGATGATAGTTCCAAATAGGCTCTATGTGATGAATGCTTAAATTATTTTCAATGAATTAATACTGTTAATAGCGTTTTTGCTCAATAGCTCCCAGGTCATGTGAGCCAATTATATTAAAACACACTGCTGTGGCTATTTTGAATGTGTGCATCAAGATGGATGGATGAATGGAAGTATTGGAGTGTGTAGTGAAATTGTTGACATAAAATATTCTCTGCAGCTTTGCTTTGCAGACGACCTGCTAATCAACATGCAGAATGACGCTGGTGAATTTGTGGACCTCTACGTCCCTCGTAAATGGTGAGCAAATGTAATGGTTGTGGTACTTAAAATGCGCTTGTCGAACGTCAATCCTTGAAGGGGACAATGGTTGAGATATTTGGAGGCCAGGGTGGAAAGACTGGCTTCACACAATTGGCACACTGTCAACCCCCACGGACTAGCAATTTGCCCCGTTGACATATTTATGTGTGTGTGCCAGGGTTGTCACGATACCAGAATTTCAGTCGTCGGTACCAATACCTGTGATTTTCCACAATTCTCGATACTAATTTGGTATCATGGTAAAAAACAGAATCGACTTACTTTTAAAATCACTAATCCATCTGCTATAGCCAGGAAGACTTGCGCACATACCTTCAACATGTGCCCAAACGTAATTTTGCATATTTGAGCCTTTGTATGCGCACTTTGTCTATGTGTTTGACATTAACTACATTTGGTGTTAGGGTTTTCCAGGTTATCTTTATCATAGGATTATGTTGGAATGCAACCGGTAATAAATACCTTACCTTGTCCTCCTTATCACAAGATCGTAAAACATCCGCTGAGATGTTTAGACTAGAGGACAAGGGCTTTCTATTCAGCCCACTCTCACCCCCACTCTGTTCTTCCTAATAAATATGTCCCTGCAGGTGGGAGAGACAGACTTCATTCCTTCAACGAGTGAACTCTCCACCTGCAGGTGTCTAAAAGAACTTGCCTGGCGGGAGACAGTTCTTGCAAAATAAGTTGGAGTGAGCAAATCTCTAACATTTGGCAACCAAATCACCCCAGCTGACTCATGCCAAAATGACGGCATTTAGGCATATTTGGGTTAACGTATTTATAACGTAACATGGCACAACAGTGATAGTAAACGGACGAATCTATAATTGCTCCGGTTGCATCCCCCTTGAATGAAAAAAATTTCCACACACGACTCTTTGAGCGACCTGGCTTCTCAACGACCCGCCATGTTGGACTTCCACTGCCACTTGCTGAAGCCATTATTATGAAAGACCGAAGGTTTTCTTCTTTTCAGCGCCGCTGACTGCTGCTCGCGTGCGTATACTGTCCTTTTCAGTTCCGGCAAGAATCCACAACTTGCAGAGTGAAAAGTTAAATATTCAGTTCTGACGGTACCACAAAAAGCAGGTATCGACGTAGTTTTTGAATGTTGGTACCAAATTGGTACCGGAAGTATTGGTTCTTGTGACAAGCCTAATGTGTGCCGCAATATTACCATATTTTCCATACTACAAGTCGGTCTGGAGTACAAGTTGCACCGGCTGTAAAATGCATAATAAAGTAGAAGGGAAAATAAAGTGTTGCACCGGAGTACAAGTCAAATTTTTGGGGTAACTTTATTGGACAAAATTCAACACCAAGAACAGACAGGCTAAATAATACACGCTATGCTAACGTTACATAAATACAAATGAGGAGCTGAGAACAAGCCTGCCGTAACATATTACAGGGATGAGAATTTTCCGCGGATCCGCAGATTTCCGTGTTTTTTTCCGTCGAAAGTAAGTAATCGTTTAAGTGAATCGTGAAATCCATTGGGAAAATGTTGTTTATATATGGGGGCGGATTAGATGCGGCCAGGCAACGTTAGCCTCGGCGACTCGCGAGCATTCGCCCGCCTGCCGCGACGGCATCTTACGGAAATCGGCTTTCCTCTCTAAACCTAACTGACTGGCAGCAGTATGCAACAACATCCGCCTTATTTTTAGCAGCATTTTGGCGCTACTTTCGTCACATCATTTCTATTTGTTAACTTACGCGGAGAACTAAGTGTTTTTACACCGCCTCAATGTGAACTTGCGATTGGGTTTTCATCTCTTGTAGACGAGTTATTTAGTTAGATAGATCTAGGAATATACATATCATCGGCCCGCCCCAGACCGGCTACTTTTCAGTGTTTTTTCACATTTGGCATTCTCATCCCCGTTTGATAAGCTATGTGGTTGTCGATGTATGATGCAAAAAATGAACAGTTTTCATTAAAAGGAAAAACTCCAGAATTGATTGTGCCATTTTGATGTATTATATTCACATTGGTAGCCAACCAAGCAGGAATATTTTTTTAACAAAACTGTTGAAATTGAGTGATAAAATTAATGGTTTTGGGGTTGCTATACTGCCAAAATCCAGGAGCTTTGCCCCCCTGGGCCCCCTCCGGGGCGCTGCCCCTGGCCCCCTGCGGCCCCCTAATGGGGGCATACGGCCCCCAGACACTGGCTACTTTTCAGTGTTTTTTCACATTTTCCGTTCTCATCCCTGATACTAACAGTTATTCAAGTAAGTATAAAATAAATAACACGTTTATTTATTAACACGTTATTGGTTCTTGTCACAAGCCTAGTGTGTGCCGCAATATTACCGTATTTTCCAGACTACAAGTCGCTCTGGAGTACAGCTGTAAAAATGCATAATAAAGAAGAAGCAAAAACATGTCGCACCGGAGTACAAGTCGCATTTTTGGGAGTACAGACATGAATAGTGTCAAACGCACCTCTTGGATTAAGGTGCCCCCGGCTTCCCGGTAACGGGTTTGTTTTAGCCGGGTTCGGAGATCCGTCCGTAATCTAACCACCCGAGTTAAATTAACTCCACCGGAATCAATCTAATTTCTGTACGACGCCAATCCCTCTCAAGTCACCCGAAGCTCGTGCCGAGTAACTCAATTCGAGGCAGGACTTCGAAGTGACCGCATCGTATTGATGGCTCCCCGCTAATGTTTGAAGTTCTTATTCGTTACGGATATTTTTTAGATGTCTTTGTTAAGACCTCAGGGATTCGTTTGTATAGCGCACCCAAGCACTAGTTTTGCCGAAGTAAATGTTGATATGGGTCCGTTCCACTTGGTCGCTCATGCAGCGAGCCGACCAACTTTTTTATTCGAAAGAGAATCGAATTACTAAAAGTGTGACAATAATAGCATTTAAGAAGAAAATTAATGCACTTTATATGATTAATTCTAACTTTGTACACGTAGATCTAGCACTTAACCGTCGGAGTTCTTCACCCCTCTTAATTGCTTTAAAAAGAATAACAACTTTCTTAAACCGGATAAAAATGTCGTGCTCTATTTAGATTTGCCCAATAATTACTTTAGAAGGCAAGTCTATTTTTTGATCGTGTCCCGTTTAACTTTTTGACGCGGTCCGACAAATTTAGGAACTGGGCCGCGCCCGACGGACAATCGAAATACTTTTATCCTCCTCCAACTCCAATGATTTATTTTAACCGTCGTCGTTATTTTATTTAGAAGAAGTAAATTTCCAACAATTCACTTTTAACGAAATCCACTCCTCCCTTAAATATTTACGAAAGTTATTTAATTCTCCAACTTCCTCGGAGTTAATTTTTCCACGGCCCGTCAAAAAGCGGAAGCGGGCCTGAGCCTTCGGTTGCATATTCAGTACAAATCCGCGCACAACGAAGTAAGTAATATACAAAACACATTTATTGTAGAAACATGGAGTAGAATTACAAATCTCAATTACTCCAGAAACTTAACAATTTCACTCACTGATACCCGTGTTAATAAAATCATTCAATCCCAGAACAATTCGATTGCAAAACACAGCTCATAAAAAAGGGAAGAGGTAAATACCAGCTGCGTGCTATTTTTGGTGGAAGCAAAGTCGAGTGATCAGTTCGATCTTGCTTCTAAAATCCAAATTAGAGAAACAGGCTGGCCACGAGGAAGCCGGCGGCCCGATGACTATTCCCCCCTCTCGCTAAAATACATAAAACCGGTCATCCTCACCTAATTCTCATATAAAGTTGTCCAGTCCAATTTTTGTGAGTAAATCCAAGTTAATTTCAGTCCAGCGATCCTGCGTCTCACACAAAGATCTTTGGGACTTTGGAAAAAAAATCTTGAAACTCCTCCGGGCCTCTTCACGTATGAGCGCTCTTTTGGGGGAAAAAGCCCTGAAGCTGCTCCTGCAGGACCTTTTATAGACCTCTCCGTCCCCCCCTCCCCTTTCTTTTCTCCTGTACTTTCCCTATAGGGTAAGACTGCCCAGTTTTCCCACGCCTATAGAAGGGACTGGCCAGCTTTCTCACGCCTATAGAGGGAACTGGCCAGTTTTCCCACGCCCATCGAGGGAACTGGCCAGTTTCCCCACGCTTGGTTATCTGTGGCCTTCAGCAGCTGTTTCCGCCCTGACCACGCAGTACTTTCCACCAAATGCACAGCTAGTGGTAAAACCTTTCACTTCCCCTTTTCTTCTCTTTCTGTTACATGAAAATAACTTTTTAAAGTTACGCTTCAATTAACTGTGAAATAAAAATCCAAACCCTTGACCTACTTTTCTAAACAATTTATGTCACGCCACTATTCTCATAGTGACGGGTTTCTTGATCGAATTGACAAATAATATTGCTTAAAGCAGTTACAGAATACATTTTTAGCCAAGCAAAAAAAATAAAAAAATAAAAATCACATTTGTGCTTCTCCAAACAATTTATGTCACGCCCCTATTCTCATAGTGACGGGTCTCTTGATCGAATTGACAAATAATATTGCTTAAAGCGGTTACAGAATACATTTTTAGCCAAGCAAAAAAATGAAAAAAATAAAAATCACATTTGTGCTTCCATGCGTGACTCACACTCTGACACCGTGCTACTCTTTTATTTCTATTTTACCATGTTTAGCTTATTGGCTCCTCTTTTGGTCTCACGTTTTGGTCTGGCGCCATCTTTTGGACAAATTTGGAATTTCAGCTCTGCCAATTTATTCCTGTGAACAATCCATATTCTACCATTTGCACCATCTCTACCCCCATGTTACATGACAATAGGCATCCCCTGATCTTAAGCTCCCAAAAGGGCAAGGAAAAACTAAAAAAAAACCCTGCCAGGGGAAAATGAGAAACCTTGAGAAGGGACCACAGATGGAAGGATCCCCCTTTCAGGATCACCAGGTTTTGAATGAGAAAGGTCTCCTCTGCAAAACATGCAGTGAAGGCAAAGTGGCGGGCGAGTTTACGGAGGGAGAAATATGGAAGGAACGGAAGTTGGACTACCTCAAGCGTCACATTCAGCAGAAATGTCATTTGAAAGCTGTTGGAATTGTACAAAGACTCAAGATGGCACATTACTTTATTGCTTTATTGCGAGAGAGCGCAAAAGACAGACAGAAAAGGAACGAACTGTCACACAAAACAAAACCCGACCCCGAGCAAGTTAAAGTTCTCATTGACAATCCAGTCAAAACTCGGTTTTCGACCACAATCCGTTCCAGAAGGCGGTTCGAGAAGTGAATCGGTCGAATCCCGAATCAATTTTTCCCATTACAAATAATGGAAAAAAAATTAATCTGTTCCAAGACTAAAAAAACCCCGCCCTTTTTAAGCATTTTTTTTCATTTGCGCATTTTTGTCCGATCGCGCAACTCCAGCGCAACCATAGCGCGCCGCCGACCACGCAACTGCATCGCGCTGGTCGCAATATTGTGACAGAGCCGTCGCTGAAATCTATAAAATATTTGATGTAGTTTCCAAAATTTAAGTGGACCTCAGTGCACAGGGATCTTAATTTGGTCCGATCGCGCAATCGCAGCGCGCCGGGCGCTCACTGTCGCATTGCTTTAAGAGCGTCTTTGTGTTTTAGGATGGCTTTACTGCTCCCACTTGTTTTCTTTGGAGGCATGATTAGGGGTGAATACAATCCTCAAAGTAACTAAAATACAATAGCGAACGGAGTCAGTCGGCATCCAGGCCGCGCAGTCGGGTTTTCTCGGGTCCTTTCAGCTTATCTCGTGAGGTTCGACCTACGAATTTTGTTTGACAACCGAAGCAAAAAAAATCTCGAATTTTTTGTTCGAATTCCGATTTGTTCGAGAACCGGGACGTTCGAAAACGGAGGTTTGACTGTATTTATTTATTTAACCTGGTGTTGCATACAGTGGTCCACAGTGTGCACAGGGAGCTTGTGTTTGCACAGACACTTGAAAAATTAGAGCGAACACTGATGGTCATGTAAACAATGTTGGGTCTTCGTACAGTCCAACAGGAGAAAAACGAACTAAGCAAAAAGTAAAAACATACCAAGGATGCCAAGTTCCTCACTCAAAAGATCTGCAAGCCCACTCCGGTTGTGTTTTATCCCAGTATAGATAAAGAGGAGCATTACACAGCTAGGGATGAGGACGGACGGCGATGATGATCATTTTCTCGATTTCATTGTTTTCCCCAAATCAAAGGCTCGGCATTCCATTGCACATAATGTTACGACACATTCCCGAAGCTATTTGGCTGACATGAGGCGTAGAGCAGTGTTTCCCAACCTTTTTTCATTCACGGCACACCTTTTCATTGGAAAAAAATCTCGCGGCACACCGCCAACAAAAATCTGTTAAGCTCCTACATTAAAATCAGTTATATTACAACGAAAGACGTGAAGTCCTAATCCTATATATGTATGGAGAGTCGAATAACTTAATAGAAATAAATACTAAGTATTCTTTAACTTGTATTCCTTTTTTAAAATAAAAGTGACAGTTTTTTTTAAAAAGGTTTTAGACGGTGTAAGAAATAAACTATTTGAAGTGATTGTGATTAAAATAAAAGAATCAACGTGATATTGTTTACCGTTTTATACTAGGTCTATAAATATTGCAACAATAAGAAAAAAGTCACTTGCTGTTCTGACAGCAGCTCAGTGGCTATCATCACAGTCGAGGTGTCTCAACTTGACTGTTTATTTTATGTATGTGAAAAATAACCAATCCAGGTTCTCCGGATGAACTGTGTGCTCTGATTTCCATTGGACCACAAACGCACCACAACCGTCATAGTTGTCTGTCACTGTCAGCAAAAGCACACAGCATAAACTGAATATGTGCTGATGCAATACAATCAGACCGAGACAATATGAAATCTCAAGATTCTCCGATTCTCGATTAGCAAGTGGCTGACCAGGCCTTGCGCGAACTGACGAGTGGTTTGGCGATCCTGTTTACAATGCGCTCCGTAATTAATATTGGACAATCCCACGGCACAGCTGAACGTCTCTCACGGCACACCAGTGTGCCGCGGCACAGTGGTTGGGAAACACCGGCGTAGAGAATCAAAAGTTAATTTGAAGAGAAGCGTAAGCCTTTTTACATTGCGTGTTGACGAGTCCCAAGCAGATAAGTAACGCGCCACATTTCATGTTTAGAAACGGTAACGGCGTTATAACAATTACTAGATTAATTGAGATTATCCGGCACTGGAAAAGTATAATGGCGTTATAAACGTTGTTACCTCTCACGTCGTTAGTCCTAACACTTGTCTAAAACACGTTCAAACGTATTTGCGAGTACGCTCAAACTTGGACTTCCCATAATGCCTCATTGCATTGTGCATGCGTGAGTAAAAAGCTACTTTAAGCATTTTACATGCCATTACCGTAATTTCCGGTATATAAACCACACCGGTGTATAAGCCGCACCAGCTAAAATTCGGGGATATTTTAGTTTTTTTCTTACATAAGCCGCACCGGACTATAAGCCACACGTGCACATGAGTTTTTTACAAAGAAAGACAGTACACAGAAAGCCGTTTAAATGTTTGAATAACATGCTTTAATATGTCTTTCTAAACATTGCCTGTGACGCAGCAGTAGTACCGCAGCAACACGGAAGTGTGCACGCGAGTTATTAACAAAGAAATACTGGACACAGAAAGCTTTTTTAAAGTTTTAATAACATACCTTAACATTTCTTTCCAAACACTGCCTGTGATGCGGCAGTAATACCGCAGCAACACGGAAGTAACACAGCACTAATGGGGTTTGATTAAATCAAACATACCGGTAAAAGTCACTGAGACGCGGCGGTAACATAGCAGCAACACGATAGCACAGCACTCACAGGGCTGGTTAAAGTAAAAGTAAAAAAAAGAGCTTCATCGTCTTCATCTTCCTCCTGTGCACTGAAACCATCAAAGTCTTCCTCCTCAATTTCCGATTGGAATAGCGTTAGCTATCCTTCGCCACACACTTTCTCAGTATCTCTTTCATCATCGTTTTTATCCATTTCTTCTAGCATTTTCCATGATGAGGGTCTGTTCATGCTAATCTTATTCATGCACGAAGCGCTAAATTACATTAAACTAGCGAGCGACACGTATAGCTCCAGAGTAGACGGGACCACGAAATAAAGAAAAGGGTGCCGCAACACAATGTCATCAACATCGACTGCCTTTAGCTTAAAAGCGGCATCATATGCATTTCTTTTGTCCCCCATAATGACGGTTTGTGTATAAAAGCTTCCTTTCAGTAATGTCCGTCTGGATCGCGTTCTGCGTGATGCGCGGAATGTTGTAAACACAAACTAGCAAGTGTTCTTCGGCGCATTATCTCTTCTTCTTCTGTCTCGCTCTTGCTTCCTGCTAGAGCGCCCCCTGGAGGCCGGAGGCCGTAAAACTCCATAAGTACGCCGCACCGCCATTTAAGCCTCAGGGTTAAAAGTAACCTTCTGAATAAAATGCATTAAAAGTTCACATTCATTACAACTTGTTTTTGATGAGCAAAATATCATAAGAATTGAATTTAAATGCTGATTGATTAGGTTTTAATACAATGCAGATGGTCCAAACAGCGCCACTGTTTTGTGTAATCTCTGAGTCACATGGCAGAGTAAGAGAAAGGGTTCAGAACACAGGTGTCAAACTCAAGGCCCGGGGGCCAGATACGGCCCGCCACATCATTCTATGTGGCCCGCGAAGACAAATTGTGCATCAAATTCATGTGTCATTACTAGAATTGCAAATTGTCTTCACTTTTAATATCTTTTTAAAAAAATATTTGACCAGTTTTTACTCGTCTGATTTGAAAACGACTTATTTGTCAGTTTGTTTTGTAGCTTTTACTGTATATAATAGTGTTAAGAGTAAAAGTGATCAAGTCATCACAAAAATCACGAAAAAAATCTTATATAAGACGCACCTGACTATAAGCCGCAGGGTTCAAAATTTTGGAAAAAAGTCGCGGCTTGTACACCGGAAATTACGGTATGTGTTGGAAATGATATACTTTTTTATCATTGGATTCTATGTATCTACTTTTGTGTGCAAGATTCTCCGCAGTATGTGACCATCTAGCCTTGTGAAAATGACTTGGGGGCATATGGCCGGCTAATGACTGGAGTCATTAGCCGCGCTATACAATAAGCCCCATAGTTAGCTAGACATGTTCAGATCATGATTGTCATGGGATGGGTGAAGCAGATAGAGGTCTTATTTAAGTTGAAGTCATGAGTACGGCACAGGGATGTATTCCCAGGGCCACTAAGACTAGGTCTTTGTTAAGCTAATAGTCATGAGACGTCCATACTGCTCCGTCCATAAGAGTATCCCATTTGTTCTGTGGTAATGAGATAACTATGGAATGTACTTCCTGCCTGGGAACCTACCCGATCATGTACACTTGCCCCTTTGTTTCTCTCTCAATAAAAGGCACGGCTAAATTCGAGCAGAGCGCGGATCTCAGCCACACTTGTTGCGTGTGTTTGGGGTGCACCCTTCTGCGCAGAAGAAAACGCTAAGCCAAAAAGACCTACCGCCTCTGAGATTGATTTCAGATAAATGTTGTCAACCCAACAGTATGTACTACAATTAACCCAGTAAAACTTTTTATTTGGCAGCATGGTGGAGCACTGGTTAGCATGTTTGCCTTACAATGCAAAGGTTGTGGGTCCGATTTCGGCTACGGACTTTCTGAGTGGAGCTCGCATGTTCTCCCCATGCCTGCCTGGGTTTCCTCCTGGTATTCCAATGTTCTCCAATGTTGAATAGACGTGCATGGTAGGCCGACTGACGACTATAAATTGTCTGTAGGTTTGAGTGTTAATGGTTATTCGTCTATGTGTGTCCCGCGATTTGGTGACAACCAGTTCAGGGTGTCCATGACTACTGCCCAGAGTGCGAGGATGTGCTCCAGCAAAGTAGCACTACTCTGTGAGTAGGCATGTTCAGAGAGCAAGAGTGCGCTCCACTCCTATTAAAGGGTAACTCAACCCAACATTTTCTTTAAAATATGTTATATATGCCCACAGGAGCCGAAATACATCATTCTTATTAATATTGCGTCCTTGGAATGAGATAAGTAACAAAATTCACTCGTTCTTATCCATCACAGGGGGGCAACCATATTGCCACTCGCTGCCGACTAAAAATGACATCACAGTTGCCAGGTCTCAAGTCAAAAACAATCGCAGTTCAGCTTTAGAAAACTGGTGAGCAAAATAGCCACTCGTTCAGATGGTGAAAAACAGGTGGATTTTAACTGTTACGTTCATATTCAACAAGTGAAAAAAACATCCCTGCGTTTTAACTACTTGGGCAGCTGAGTCACGCCGAAAGTTACGTCATGCATCCTAAAAAACGGCCTTCGGAGAACGCACCCTGTGAATTTGGACACAGCTCCCGACTCCCAGCTGGCCTGGGAACTCCTTGGGATACATCGGGAAGAGCTAGAAGAAGTGGCTGGAGATAAGGAAGTCTGGGCTTTCTTGCTGAAAATGCTGCCTCTACGGCCCAACCTCCAGATAATCGGTAGATGATGTATGTACGGATGACAGGACAAAAATTCAGTATTTTTACTGGGATAATTATTCACTTTGTAATTGTAATCTAATGGACTTTAAAAAACAAACAAAACAAATGTGCTCTATGCGCTAAAAAAAATTAAAATAAAATAAAAACCAGGACCAATAAAGCATTTGGATTTTGTTACATTTTATTTTAAAGATATCACTCAGATGTTCCTATGGAGAGAAAAATGCACGTTATAACACAAGATGCGTGCTGATGACAAAAATGTCATCTTACTTGGCAACAACACCATCATTCTTTGCCAGCCTGAGGATGGAATCATCAGACTCCCCCTGTTTTGCATTTAGGAGAGAACACGCACATGTAAAAAACCACAAGCATTTGAACCATTGAACACAATCCAGGATGACTCACCATTCTGCGGATGGCGCCACAGATGGCATAGGTCTTGAACTGACCGTTGAAACGACCCGTGACCTTGTCCACCTGTAGCAGACATAGTTGAATGAATGACTTTATTTCATACATAGAAATACGTCCACATTACATATAATACAGAACGTACATAGAGCTTGAAAAAGGACAAACTATATACAGTGTCTGACAGAAGTTCTGTCGCTTGTCCATGTTGTAGAAACAATGGCTTATAACCTGACTTTGACTCACCCAAATGAGGTGTAATGTATGAAAATAAATTTGCTTCACTGCAGAAATATTGATCTTTTAATGAACACAGAAAGGTCAGAGTTTGGCAAAACAAGTTTTGTCGCCTTGTCATACAATACACCCAATCGTAGCAAAACCTTTGCAAGTTAGAAGGCAATATCAACATACTAAAATGTCAAGAAATATTAGCTACCTCTTCCCAATTGTTAGGGTTTTTCAGATTATCCTTATCGTATGATTATGTTGGAATGCAACCGGTAATAAATAACGTACCTTGTCTCATCCTACACAAGGTCGTAAAAGTTCCTCCTGATATGTTTTGGGCTTCCTATTCAGTCTACACCAGCCCCCACTCTTTCTCTTAATAAATATGTCCTTGCAGTTGGGAGGGTTTTCAGACTTCATTCCTGAGCGAGTGAACTCTCCACCTGCAGGTGTCTAAAAGAACTTGCTTGTCTCCCGTGTGGTTCTTGCAAAATAAGTGTGAGTGAGCAAATCTCTAACACCAATCATAAAAGGTGTTAGAGTTGTGCTCACTCTAACTTATTTTGCAAGAACCACACGCGAGACAAGCAAGTCCTTTTAGTTGAAGTCATGAGTACGGCACAGGGATGTATTCCCAGGGCCACTAAGACTAGGTCTTTGTTAAGCTAATAGTCATGAGACGTCCATACTGCTCCGTCCATAAGAGTATCCCATTTGTTCTGTGGTAATGAGATAACTATGGAATGTACTTCCTGCCTGGGAACCTGCCCGATCATGTACACTTGCCCCTTTGTTTCTCTCTCAATAAAAGGCACGGCTAAATTCGAGCAGAGCGCGGATCTCAGCCACACTTGTTGCGTGTGTTTGGGGTGCGCCCTTCTGCGCAGAAGAAAACGCTAAGCCAAAAAGACCTACCGCCTCTGAGATTGATTTCAGATAAATGTTGTCAACCCAACAGTATGTACTACAATTAACCCAGTAAAACTTTTTATTTGGCAGCATGGTGGAGCACTGGTTAGCATGTTTGGCTTACAATGCAAAGGTTGTGGGTCCGATTTCGGCTACGGACTTTCTGAGTGGAGCTCGCATGTTCTCCCCATGCCTGCCTGGGTTTCCTCCTGGTATTCCAATGTTCTCCAATGTTGAATAGACGTGCATGGTAGGCCGACTGACGACTATAAATTGTCTGTAGGTTTGAGTGTTAATGGTTATTCGTCTATGTGTGTCCCGCGATTTGGTGACAACCAGTTCAGGGTGTCCATGACTACTGCCCAGAGTGCGAGGATGTGCTCCAGCAAAGTAGCACTACTCTGTGAGTAGGCATGTTCAGAGAGCAAGAGTGCGCTCCACTCCTATTAAAGGGTAACTCAACCCAACATTTTATTTAAAATATGTTATATATGCCCACAGGAGCCGAAATACATCATTCTTATTAATATTGCGTCCTTGGAATGAGATAAGTAACAAAATTCACTCGTTCTTATCCATCACAGGGGGGCAACCATATTGCCACTCGCTGCCGACTAAAAATGACATCACAGTTGCCAGGTCTCAAGTCAAAAACAATCGCAGTTCAGCTTTAGAAAACTGGTGAGCAAAATAGCCACTCGTTCAGATGGTGAAAAACAGGTGGATTTTAACTGTTACGTTCATATTCACCCCTCCGCGAGTCGTCACCTTATCGTGGTGGAGGGGTTTGCGTGCCCCTATGATCCTAGGAGCCATGTTGTCGGGGGCTTCATGCCCCTGGTAGGGTCACCCATGGCAAACGGGTCCTAGGTGAGGGGCCAGACAAAGCACGGCTCACAAGCCCCTTATGATGAGTGATATAAATGGACTTAGTTTTCCCTCGCCCGGACGCGGGTCACCGGGGCCTCCCTCTGGAGCCAGGCCTGGAGGCGGGGCTCGAAGGCGAGCGTCTGGTGGCCGGGCCTTCGCCCATGGGGCCCGGCCGGGCATAGCCCGAAATGGAAACGTGGGTCCCCCTTCCCATGGGCTCACCACCTGTGGGAGGGGCCGAAGGGGTCGGGTGCAATGTGAGCTGGGCGGCAGCCAAAGGCGGGGACCTTGGCGGTCTGATCCCCGGCTGCAGAAGCTGGCTCTTGGGACATGGAATGTCACCTCTCTGGCTGGAAAGGAGCCCGAGCTGGTGTGTGAGGCAGAAAGATTCCGACTAGATATAGTCGGACTAGCCTCCACACACAGTTTGGGTTCCGGTACAAGCCCTCTCGAGAGGGGCTGGACTCTCTTCCACTCTGGAGTTGCCCACGGTGAGAGGCGTCGAGCAGGTGTGGGTATACTTATTGCCCCCCGGCTGGGCGCCTGCACATTGGGGTTCACCCCGGTGAACGAGAGGGTAGCCTCCCTCCGCCTTTGGGTGGGGGGACGGGCCCTGACTGTTGTTTGTGTCTATGCACCAAACAGCAGCTCAGAGTACCCACCCTTCTTGGGGTCCCTGGAGGAAGTGCTGGATAGCGCTCCTTCTGGGGACTCTATCGTTCTACTGGGTGACTTCAATGCTCACGTGGGCAATGACAGTGAGACCTGGAAGGGCGTGATTGGGAGGAACGGCCCCCCTGATCTGAACCCGAGCGGTGTTCTATTGTTGGACTTCTGTGCTCGACACGGATTTTCAATAATGAACACCATGTTCAAACATAAGGGTGTCCATGTGTGCACTTGGCACCAGGACACCCTAGGCCGCAGTTCGATGATCGACTTTGTAGTCGTGTCATCGGATTTGCGGCCGCATGTTTTGGACACTCGGGTGAAGAGAGGGGCGGAGCTGTCAACTGATCACCACCTGGTGGTGGGTTGGCTCCGATGGTGGGGGAAGATGCCGGTCCGACCTGGCAGACCCAAACGCTCTGTGAGGGTCTGCTGGGAACGTCTGGCAGAATCTCCTGTCAGGAAGAGCTTCAACTCCCACCTCCGGCAGAGCTTTTCCCACGTCCCGGGGGAGGCGGGGGACATTGAGTCTGAGTGGACCATGTTCCGCGCCTCCATTGTTGAGGCGGCCGACCGGAGCTGTGGCCGTAAGGTCGTTGGTGCCTGTCGTGGCGGCAACCCCCGAACCCGCTGGTGGACACCGGCGGTAAGGGATGCCGTCAAGCTGAAGAAGGAGTCCTATCGGGCCGTTTTGGCCTGCGGGACTCCGGAGGCAGCTGAGAGGTACCGGATGGCCAAGCGGAACGCGGCTTCGGCGGTTGCTGAGGCAAAAACCCGGGCGTGGGAGGAGTTCGGTGAGGCCATGGAGAATGACTTTCGGACGGCTTCGAGGAAATTCTGGTCCACCATCCGGCGTCTCAGGAGGGGGAAGCAGTGCAACGTCAACACTGTTTACAGTGGGGATGGCGTGCTGCTGACCTCGACTCGGGACGTCGTGAGTCGGTGGGGAGAATACTTCGAAGACCTCCTCAATTCCACCTACACGCCTTCCATTGAGGAAGCAGGGCCTAGAGACTCTGAGGCGGATTCTCCAATCTCTGGGGTCGAAGTCACTGAGGTAGTTAAAAAACTCCTCGGTGGCAAGGCCCCGGGGGTGGATGAGATCCGCCCAGAGTTCTTAAAGGCTCTGGATGTTGTGGGGCTGTCATGGCTGACACGCCTCTACAACGTTGCGTGGACATCGGGGACAGTGCCTCTGGATTGGCAGACTGGGGTGGTGGTTCCCCTCTTTAAGAAGGGGGACCGGAGGGTGTGTTCCAATTACAGGGGAATCACACTCCTCAGCCTCCCTGGTAAGGTCTATTCAGGGGTGCTGGAGAGGAGGGTCCGTCGGGAGGTCGAACCTCGGATTCAGGAGGAGCAGTGTGGCTTTCGTCCTGGCCGTGGAACAGTGGACCAGCTCTACACCCTCGGCAGGATCCTCGAGGGTGCATGGGAGTTTGCCCAACCAGTCCACATGTGTTTTGTGGACTTGGAGAAGGCGTTTGACCGTGTCCCTCGGGAGGTTCTGTGGAGGGTGCTTCGGGAGTACGGGGTGCCAAGCCAACTGATAAGGGCGGTTCGGTCCCTGTATCACCGATGCCAGAGTCTGGTCCGCATTTCCGGCAGTAAGTCGGATTCGTTCCCAGTGAGGGTTGGACTCCGCCAAGGCTGCCCTTTGTCACCGATTCTGTTCATAATTTTTATGGACAGAATTTCTAGGCGCAGCCGAGGCGTTGAGGGGGTCCGGTTTGGGGACCTCAGCATCGCGTCTCTGCTTTTTGCAGATGACGTGGTGCTGTTGGCTTCTTCAGGCCGTGATCTCCAGCTCTCGCTGGAACGGTTCGCAGCCGAGTGTGAAGCGGTCGGGATGAGGGTCAGCACCTCCAAATCCGAGTCCATGGTCCTCGATCGGAAAAGGGTGGAATGCCCTCTCCGGATCGGGGATGAGATCCTGCCCCAAGTGGAGGAGTTCAAGTATCTTGGAGTCTTGTTCACGAGTGAGGGGAGGATGGAGCGTGAGATCGACAGGCGGATCGGTGCAGCGTCGGCAGTAATGCGGACCCTGTACCGGTCCGTTGTGGTGAAGCGAGAGCTGAGCCAAAAGGCAAAGCTCTCAATTTACCGGTCGATTTACGCTCCTACCCTCACCTATGGTCACGAGCTATGGGTCGTGACCGAAAGAACGAGATCTCGGATACAAGCGGCCGAAATGAGTTTTCTCCGCAGGATGTCCGGGCTCTCCCTTAGAGATAGGGTGAGAAGCTCGGTCATCCGGGAGAGACTCGGAGTAGAGTCGCTACTCCTCCACGTTGAGAGGAGCCAGATGAGGTGGCTCGGGCATCTTATCAGGATGCCTCCTGGACGCCTCCCTGGGGAGGTGTTCCGGGCATGTCCCACCGGTAGGAGACCCCGGGGACGACCCAGGACGCGCTGGAGAGACTATGTCTCTCAGCTGGCCTGGGAACGCCTTGGGATCCCCCGGGATGAGCTGGATGAAGTGGCTGGGGAGAGGGAAGTCTGGGAGTCCCTCCTGAAGCTGTTGCCCCCGCGACCCGACCCCGGATAAGCGGAAGAAGATGGATGGATGGATGGATGGATGGATGGATGGATGGATGGATGGATGGACGTTCATATTCAACAAGTGAAAAAACATCCCTGCGTTTCAACTACTTGGGCAGCTGAGTCACGCCGAAAGTTACGTCATGCATCCTAAAAAACGGCCTTCGGAGAACGCACCCTGTGAATTTGGACACAGCTCCCGACTCCCAGCTGGCCTGGGAACTCCTTGGGATACATCGGGAAGAGCTAGAAGAAGTGGCTGGAGATAAGGAAGTCTGGGCTTTCTTGCTGAAAATGCTGCCTCTACGGCCCAACCTCCAGATAATCGGTAGATGATGTATGTACGGATGACAGGACAAAAATTCAGTATTTTTACTGGGATAATTATTCACTTTGTAATTGTAATCTAATGGACTTTAAAAAACAAACAAAACAAATGTGCTCTATGCGCTAAAAAAAATTAAAATAAAATAAAAACCAGGACCAATAAAGCATTTGGATTTTGTTACATTTTATTTTAAAGATATCACTCAGATGTTCCTATGGAGAGAAAAATGCACATTATAACACAAGATACGTGCTGATGACAAAAATGTCATCTTACTTGGCAACAACACCATCATTCTTTGCCAGCCTGAGGATGGAATCATCAGACTCCCCCTGTTTTGCATTTAGGAGACAACACGCACATGTAAAAAACCACAAGCATTTGAACCATTGAACACAATCCAGGATGACTCACCATTCTGCGGATGGCGCCACAGATGGCATAGGTCTTGAACTGACTGTTGAAACGACCCGTGACATTGTCCACACACACACGCACACGCACACACGCACACACACACATACACACACACACACACACACACACACGTGTTGAAAGGTAAACCTTCTTCCATCCGCCGGGAGGCAGTGTTGCTCCCACCATGAAATGGGAGCTGTTAGGGTTTTCCAGGTTATCTTTATCGTAGGATTATGTTGGAAT
>NW_026061620.1:0-5000 GCF_024217435.2 Syngnathus scovelli
TTTACGGCGGTTGAGCCGTGGCACTTAGAAATTATTCAGACTTCCATCAAACACACATCGGCCTTTTGCCGTCACTGCCCGGGATGGGCACCGTGGTAGCTCGGACAGTTCGTGTGACAGCTTCCGCTGGCACTTAGAAAATTTTTAAAATGAAAATAAACAGTTCTGCACATACGTGCCGACTATATTTTGCGAAAGGGGGGTAAAGTGATGAGTACACTAACTGGGGGACCAAGTACATAAAGCCTACCCCTGGTACCTCAGAGAGGCCGAATTTTCGAATTCTGAGGCCGAGCTGGGGAACCAGACGAGGCGGACACTTTTCCGAGCGAGAGCCGATGGCACTTAGAAAATTTTCGGCTAAGTCGGCAGGACTTCCAGAGCGAGAGGCCGAATATTCGTCATCTGTGGCCGACCGGGGAACCAGCGAAGGCGGATAGGCGGTCACGGAGGGTCCCGCCGGCTGGTCCGCGGGCCAATTTGGGTCCCGTAATTTAGCGGTCGCGGTCCGGAATCCACGCCGAGGGGGGAACCAGCGGAGGCGGATAGGCGGTCACGGAGGTCCCGCCGGCTGGTCCGCGGGCCAATTGGGGTCCCGTAAGTTAGCGGTCGCGGCCCGGAATTCGCGCCGGCCGGGGAACCAGCGCAGGCGGATAGGCGGTCACGGAGGTCCCGCCGGCTGGTCCGCGGGCCAATCGGGGTCCCGTAAGTTAGCGGTCGCGGCCCGGAATTCGCGCCGGCCGGGGAACCAGCGCAGGCGGATAGGCGGTCACGGAGGTCCCGCCGGCTGGTCCGCGGGCCAATCGGGGTCCCGTAAGTTAGCGGTCGCGGCCCGGAATTCGCGCCGGCCGGGGAACCAGCGCAGGCGGATAGGCGGTCACGGAGGTCCCGCCGGCTGGTCCGCGGGCCAATCGGGGTCCCGTAAGTTAGCGGTCGCGGCCCGGAATTCGCGCCGGCCCGCAGCCACCGCCAGGCGGATAGGCTGTCACGGAGGTCCCGCCGGCCGGTCCGCGGGGGGAACTGCGCCCTCTGGCGGACACGCCATTGTAAATGAATGGGGTTTGGCACTTAGTGCATTTTTCGCCGAAGCCGACGAGCGCTCCGGGCGAGGAGGCCGGATTCTCGCCATCCGTGGCCGGCCGGGGAACCGGCCAAGGCGGATAGGCGGTCACGGGGGTCCCGCCGGCTGGTCCGCGGGCCAATTGGGGTCCCGTAAGTTAGCGGTCGCGGCCCGGAATCCGCGCCGGCCAGCAGCCACCGGGAGGCGGGTAGGCTGTCACGGAGGTCCCGCCGGCTGGTCCGCGGGCCATTTAGGGTCCCGTAGGTGAGCGGTCGCGGCCCGGAATCCAGGCCGGCCAGGAGGCACCGCCAGGCGGATAGGCGGTCACGGAGGTCCCGCCAGCTGGTCCGCGGGCCATTTATGGTCCCGTAAGTTAGCGGTCGCGGCCCGGAATCCACGCCGGCCAGGAGGCACCGGCAGGCGGATGGGCTTTCACGGAGGTCCCGCCAGCTGGTCCGCGGGCCAATTAGGGTCCCGTAAGTTAGCGGTCGCGGCCCGGAATCCGCGCCGGCCAGCAGCCACCGCCAGGCGGGTAGGCTGTCACGGAGGTCCCGCCAGCTGGTCCGCGGGCCAATTAGGGTCCCGTAAGTTAGCGGTCGCGGCCCGGAATCCGCGCCGGCCAGCAGCCACCGCCAGGCGGGTAGGCTGTCACGGAGGTCCCGCCGGCCGGTCCGCGGGCCAATCAGGGTCCCGTAAGTGAGCGGTCGCGGCCCGGAATGCACGCCGGCCAGGAGGCACCGCCAGGCGGATAGGCGGTCACGGAGGTCCCGGCGGCCGGTCCGCTGGCCAATTACCTCCAGCCGAGCGGATATGAACTTTATTAGCACCTTCTACGAGATGGCGGAGCCTTATTCGACAACCAGCACCTCGGCTTAGCATTTTCCACGGCCCGCTGATCTTCCAGAAGACGTCCAGCCGGTTTCCTCCTCACATTTTAAGCCGGCCGAGGCTTCCGGCACCCCGGCTAAGCTTTCTCCACGGCCCGCTGAGCTTCCAGAAGACCTCCAGCCGGTTCTCCCGGTGCTTTCCTCCTCACGTTTTAAGCCGGCCGAGGCTTCCGGCACCCCGGCTGAGCTTTTTCCCACGTCCCGCTGAGTTTCCAGGGGACCTCCGGCCGGTTCTCCGCGCGCTTTCCTCCTCACTTTTAAGCCGGCCGAGGCTCCCGGCACCCCGGCCAAGCGTTTCCCACGGCCCGCTGAGCTTCCAGGGGACCTCCGGCCGGTTCTCCGCGCGCCCCCCTCCTAACTCGACGCCCGAGGAGGCTCCCGGCACCCCGGCTAAGCGATTTGAACGGCCCGCTGATCTCCCGGAGGTCGCAACGGGGAATTGCCTCCCTCTCGCGGACACGGCGCGTAAATGCACCGCCTCTCGCACTTGGCGCACACTCACTGGCATCGCTACGCCTCCCGTGGCACTTTAAGCGACCGGGACCACCGCGAGCGCGGGCGATGACTAAGAGGCTCCCCGGCCGGCCTCGCGGAGCTCCGACGCTCCCCCGCCGGACTTCCGGCGGCCGGCCGGAGCCTCGGCACGGCTGCCGCACTCCCTAATAACACCCCGCGGACCCCCGCGAGCCGAACGCTCGCTGCCGCGGGCGACCCCTGCCAAGGCGGACGCGTGACGGCGCGGGAGCCCTCGGCACTATATCACGGTCACGTATGTAGTCAAATCGTGTAAAATCACCGTTAGTTTATTCATAATATAGGTAATAATTAAATAAATATTAACATCGCGTATATTATTAATAAACACATGTATGTATTTATTTAATAATTAAATAAATATTAACATCGCGTATAATCATGCGCAATACTTCGTGGCCGACCGGGGAACCGGCGAAGGCGGACGCATCGCGGCGCGAGAGCCGTTGGCACTTTGGAAAAAAAATAAATAAATAAATAAATAATAATTCGCCGACCGGGCTCCGGGGGAAGAGGCCGGCTTTTCGCCGTTCGCGGCCGACCGGGGAACCGGCGAAGGCGGACGCGCTCTCTAACGAGCCCCGCCGGCCGGAGGAAGTGCGCCCTCTGGCGGACACGCCGTTGTAAATGAATGGGGTTTGGCACTTGGTGCATTTTTCGCCCAAGTCGAAGCGCGCTCCGGGCGAGGAGGCCGGATTCTCGCCACCCGTGGCCGGCCGGGGAACCGGCCAAGGCGGACGCGCTCTCTAACGAGCCCCGCCGGCCGGAGGAAGTGCGCCCTCTGGCGGACACGCCGTTGTAAATGAATGGGGTTTGGCACTTGGTGCATTTTTCGCCCAAGTCGAAGCGCGCTCCGGGCGAGGAGGCCGGATTCTCGCCACCCGTGGCCGGCCGGGGAACCGGCCAAGGCGGACGCGGTCTCTAACGAGCCCCGCCGGCCGGAGGAAGTGCGCCCTCTGGCGGACACGCCGTTGTAAATGAATGGGGTTTGGCACTTGGTGCATTTTTCGCCCAAGTCGAAGCGCGCTCCGGGCGAGGAGGCCGGATTCTCGCCACCCGTGGCCGGCCGGGGAACCGGCCAAGGCGGACGCGCTCTCTAACGAGCCCCGCCGGCCGGAGGAAGTGCGCCCTCTGGCGGACACGCCGTTGTAAATGAATGGGGTTTGGCACTTGGTGCATTTTTCGCCCAAGTCGAAGCGCGCTCCGGGCGAGGAGGCCGGATTCTCGCCACCCGTGGCCGGCCGGGGAACCGGCCAAGGCGGACGCGGTCTCTAACGAGCCCCGCCGGCCGGAGGAAGTGCGCCCTCTGGCGGACACGCCGTTGTAAATGAATGGGGTTTGGCACTTGGTGCATTTTTCGCCCAAGTCGAAGCGCGCTCCGGGCGAGGAGGCCGGATTCTCGCCACCCGTGGCCGGCCGGGGAACCGGCGAAGGCGGATAGGCTTTCACGGAGGATCCGCCGGCTGGTCCGCGGGCCGATTAGGGTCCCGCGAGTGAGCGGTGGCGGTCCGGAATCCAGGCCGGCCAGGAGGCACCGCCAGGCGGATAGGCTTTCACGGAGGTCCCGCCGGCTGGTCCGCGGGCCGATTAGGGTCCCGCGAGTGAGCGGTGGCGGTCCGGAATCCAGGCCGGCCCGGAGCCACCGCCAGGCGGATAGGCTTTCACGGAGGAGCCGCCGGCTGGTCCGCGGGCCGTTTAGGGTCCCGTAAGTTAGCGGTCGCGGTCCGGAATCCAGGCCGTCCAGGAGGCACCGCCAGGCGGATAGGCTTTCACGGAGGTCCCGCCGGCTGGTCCGCGGGCCGATTAGGGTCCCGCGAGTGAGCGGTGGCGGTCCGGAATCCAGGCCGGCCCGGAGCCACCGCCAGGCGGATAGGCTTTCACGGAGGAGCCGCCGGCTGGTCCGCGGGCCGTTTAGGGTCCCGTAAGTTAGCGGTCGCGGTCCGGAATCCAGGCCGTCCAGGAGGCACCGCCAGGCGGATAGGCTTTCACGGAGGACCCGCCGGCTGGTCCGCGGGCCGTTTAGGCTCCCGTAAGTTAGCGGTCGCGGTCCGGAATACAGGCCGTCCAGGAGGCACTGCCAGGCGGATACACTCTCTAACGAGCCCCGCCGGCTGGTCCGCCGGGGGAAGTGCGCCCTCTGGCGGACACGCCGTTGTAAATGAATGGGGTTTGGCACTTAGTGCATTTTTCGACCAGCGGCAACGCAGGCTGACGGGCGGCCGCTTCCACGGGCCGGCACTACTCTACGGAGGCGCTAGCCGCCTCCGGTGGGGGCCGTGTGATCTCGCTGGATGCCCGAGGACCTTCCGCCAGGCCCGGCCGCAGCTTTTGCGCGCGCCCGGTCCTATTATCTGGTGGAAGCTGGAGGCCGGGGCTCGGCAGCTCGCTGCCCGGGGACCTTCCGCGAGGCCCGGCCGCAGCTTTTACGCACGGCCGCTGCTATTCTCCGGCTCCGGCTTCGTCCCGGAGGGTGCTTGGGGAACGGCGGCGCACACCGCGAACGGCCGGTGGCGGTCGGC
>NW_026061620.1:17500-19330 GCF_024217435.2 Syngnathus scovelli
GTCATGGGCGCATGTCGGTCAGGTTATAAGAGTGTTTTTTTCGCTCCGGGCTAGAGCCGGGTGAGGTCGTCTCGAACCACGTGCCTGAAGGCCGCCTCGCGCCGGATTCGGCCCCGCTCATTCGTCGGAGTGACCGCCCGACGCGGGCATCGCTAGATTAGCCGTGGCCCCGATCCTTCCCCATCGACAGCCTTTCGCCCCCTTCGCTCCGGCCTCTGAGGCGGCCGGTACCCCTTTCTTGGATGAGACAGAACCCTTGACGGGCCGTTCGCAGATTTTTGCCCGGGCTTTGTTTACCGAGGCGGCCGGTACCTCCGTCTGCCTTGGATGGACCGCATCCGCAGATTTTCGTCCGGCCTTAGCTTAAGGAGACGGCCGTTGCCTCCGATCCTCCGGGCTAGAGCCGGGTGAGGTCGTCTCGAACCACGTGCCTGAAGGCCGCCTCGCGCCGGATTCGGCCCCGCTCATTCGTCGGAGTGACCGCCCGACGCGGGCATCGCTAGATTAGCCGTGGCCCCGATCCTTCCCCATCGACAGCCTTTCGCCCCCTTCGCTCCGGCCTCTGAGGCGGCCGGTACCCCTTTCTTGGATGAGACAGAACCCTTGACGGGCCGTTCGCAGATTTTTGCCCGGCCTGTGTTTAAGGAGGCGGCCGGTACCTCCCTCCTTGGATGACCAACAACCCTTGACCGGCCATTCGCAGATTTTTGCCCGGCCTGTGTTTAAGGAGGCGGCCGGTACCTCCCTCCTTGGATGACCTTCTACCCTTGACGGGCCATTCGCAGATTTTTGCCCGGCCTGTGTTTAAGGAGGCGGCCGGTACCTCCCTCCTTGGATGACCTTCTACCCTTGACGGGCCATTCGCAGATTTTTGCCCGGCCTGTGTTTAAGGAGGCGGCCGGTACCTCCCTCCTTGGATGACCTTCTACCCTTGACGGGCCATTCGCAGATTTTTGCCCGGCCTGTGTTTAAGGAGGCGGCCGGTACCTCCCTCCTTGGATGACCTTCTACCCTTGACGGGCCATTCGCAGATTTTTGCCCGGCCTGTGTTTAAGGAGGCGGCCGGTACCTCCCTCCTTGGATGACCCACTACCCTTGACGGGCCCATTCGCAGATTTTTGCCCGGCCTGTGTTTAGGGAGGCGACCGGTCCTCCGTAGCTTGATCGGATTTCCCTTCCGGCCTGTGTTTAAGGAGGCGGCCGGTCCTCCGTAGCTTGATCGGATTTCCCTTCCAGCCTGTGTTTAAGGAGGCGGCTGGTCCTCCCCGGTCGGTTGCCAAGCGACCGGGACCCGCAAGTGGGCAGGAACCGTCCACCCAACGCCGGCGAGCCGGGGCCGGTGGGGGCCCTACCAAGGCGGGTCTAACTTCAGGCGGTGCAAACGGGGGAGGGGGGTAAGGACGGCTGCCGGGAGCAGACAGCCGTCCCCGGGAGGGGGTAGTAGCTTCGCGGCGGCCGCCGGGAGCAGACGGCCGTCCGCGCATTCTGCCAATGCCTGTAGGACTTTGAATATTTCACAGCCGTGCTGTGGCACTTAGAAAGTTTTTCAGAGACGTGGCACTTAGAAAGTTTTTTCAGAGATGTGGCACTTAGAAAGTTTTTCAGAGATGTGGCACTTAGAAAGTTTTTGAGAGATGTGGCACTTAGAAATTTTTTGAGAGATGTGGCACTTTGAAAATTTTTGAGAAATGTGGCACTTAGAAAATTTTCTCTCTCTCTCTGGAAGTGCCGTGCCTTCTTCAGTTCTGCTATCCGAGCAGGGGACGCTTGCTGGCGGCCGTTACCAGCGCTCGGACCAGGCCCAATTGATTTGCATGGAAAACAATTGCG
>NW_026061621.1:5000-19124 GCF_024217435.2 Syngnathus scovelli
GGCGACCGCCACCAGCCGACCGCCACAAGGCGACAGCCACCATCCCCAAGCGCCACCAGCCGACCGCCACCAGCCGACCGCCACAAGGCGACAGCCACCATCCCCAAGCGCCACCCCCGACCGCCACCCCCCGACCGCCACCAGCCGACCGCCACAAGGCGACCGCCACAAGGCGACAGCCACCATCCCCAAGCGCCACCCCCGACCGCCACCCCCCGACCGCCACCAGCCGACCGCCACAAGGCGACAGCCACCATCCCCAAGCGCCATCCCCGACCGCCACCCCCCGACCGCCACAAGGCGACCGCCACCAGCCGACCGCCACAAGGCGACAGCCACCATCCCCAAGCGCCACCCCCGACCGCCGCCCCCCGACCGCCCCAAGGCGACCGCCACCAGCCGACCGCCACAAGGCGACAGCCACCATCCCCAAGCGCCATCCCCGACCGCCACCAGCCGACCGCCACCAGCCGACCGCCACAAGGCGACAGCCACCATCCCCAAGCGCCATCCCCGACCGCCACCAGCCGACCGCCACAAGGCGACAGCCACCATCCCCAAGCGCCATCCCCGACCGCCACCAGCCGACCGCCACCAGCCGACCGCCACCAGCCGACCGCCACAAGGCGACAGCCACCATCCCCAAGCGCCACCCCCGACCGCCACCAGCCGACCGCCACAAGGCGACAGCCACCATCCCCAAGCGCCATCCCCGACCGCCACCAGCCGACCGCCACAAGGCGACAGCCACCATCCCCAAGCGCCACCCCCGACCGCCACCAGCCGACCGCCACCAGCCGACCGCCACAAGGCGACAGCCACCATCCCCAAGCGCCACCCCCGACCGCCACCAGCCGACCGCCACCAGCCGACCGCCACAAGGCGACAGCCACCATCCCCAAGCGCCATCCCCGACCGCCACCACCCGACCGCCACCAGCCGACCGCCACCAGCCGACCGCCACCAGCCGACCGCCACAAGGCGACAGCCACCATCCCCAAGCGCCACCCCCGACCGCCACCAGCCGACCGCCACAAGGCGACAGCCACCATCCCCAAGCGCCATCCCCGACCGCCACCAGCCGACCGCCACCAGCCGACCGCCACCGGCCGACCGCCACCGGCCGTTCGCGGTGTGCGCCGCCGTTCCCCAAGCACCCTCCGGGACGAAGCCGGAGCCGGAGAATAGCAGCGGCCGTGCGTAAAAGCTGCGGCCGGGCCTCGCGGAAGGTCCCCGGGCAGCGAGCTGCCGAGCCCCGGCCTCCAGCTTCCACCAGATAATAGGACCGGGCGCGCGCAAAAGCTGCGGCCGGGCCTGGCGGAAGGTCCTCGGGCATCCAGCGAGATCACACGGCCCCCACCGGAGGCGGCTAGCGCCTCCGTAGAGTAGTGCCGGCCCGTGGAAGCGGCCGCCCGTCAGCCTGCGTTGCCGCTGGTCGAAAAATGCACTAAGTGCCAAACCCCATTCATTTACAACGGCGTGTCCGCCAGAGGGCGCACTTCCCCCGGCGGACCAGCCGGCGGGGCTCGTTAGAGAGTGTATCCGCCTGGCAGTGCCTCCTGGACGGCCTGTATTCCGGACCGCGACCGCTAACTTACGGGAGCCTAAACGGCCCGCGGACCAGCCGGCGGGTCCTCCGTGAAAGCCTATCCGCCTGGCGGTGCCTCCTGGACGGCCTGGATTCCGGACCGCGACCGCTAACTTACGGGACCCTAAACGGCCCGCGGACCAGCCGGCGGCTCCTCCGTGAAAGCCTATCCGCCTGGCGGTGCCTCCTGGCCGGCCTGGATTCCGGACCGCCACCGCTCACTCGCGGGACCCTAATCGGCCCGCGGACCAGCCGGCGGATCCTCCGTGAAAGCCTATCCGCCTTCGCCGGTTCCCCGGCCGGCCACGGGTGGCGAGAATCCGGCCTCCTCGCCCGGAGCGCGCTTCGACTTGGGCGAAAAATGCACCAAGTGCCAAACCCCATTCATTTACAACGGCGTGTCCGCCAGAGGGCGCACTTCCTCCGGCCGGCGGGGCTCGTTAGAGAGCGCGTCCGCCTTGGCCGGTTCCCCGGCCGGCCACGGGTGGCGAGAATCCGGCCTCCTCGCCCGGAGCGCGCTTCGACTTGGGCGAAAAATGCACCAAGTGCCAAACCCCATTCATTTACAACGGCGTGTCCGCCAGAGGGCGCACTTCCTCCGGCCGGCGGGGCTCGTTAGAGAGCGCGTCCGCCTTGGCCGGTTCCCCGGCCGGCCACGGGTGGCGAGAATCCGGCCTCCTCGCCCGGAGCGCGCTTCGACTTGGGCGAAAAATGCACCAAGTGCCAAACCCCATTCATTTACAACGGCGTGTCCGCCAGAGGGCGCACTTCCTCCGGCCGGCGGGGCTCGTTAGAGAGCGCGTCCGCCTTCGCCGGTTCCCCGGTCGGCCGCGAACGGCGAAAAGCCGGCCTCTTCCCCCGGAGCCCGGTGGGCGAATTTTTTTTTTTTTTTTTTTTTTCAAAGTGCCAACGGCTCTCGCGCCGCGCTGCGTCCGCCTTCGCCGGTTCCCCGGTCGGCCCGAACGAGCGAAAATTCGGCCTCTTGCCCCGGAGCCCGGTCGGCGAATTATTTATTTATTTATTTATTTATTTATTTTTCCAAAGTGCCAACGGCTCTCGCGCCGCGATGCGTCCGCCTTCGCCGGTTCCCCGGTCGGCCACGAACGGCCAAAAATCGGCCTCTCCCCCCGGAGCCCGGTCGGCGAATTATTATTTATTTATTTATTTATTTATTTATTTATTTATTTTTCCAAAGTGCCAACGGCTCTCGCGCCGCGATGCGTCCGCCTTCGCCGGTTCCCCGGTCGGCCACGAAGTATTGCGCATGATTATACGCGATGTTAATATTTATTTAATTATTAAATAAATACATACATGTGTTTATTAATGATATACGCGATGTTAATATTTATTTAATTATTACCTATATTATGAATAAACTAACGGTGATTTTACACGATTTGACTACATACGTGACCGTGATATAGTGCCGAGGGCTCCCGCGCCGTCACGCGTCCGCCTTGGCACGGGTCGCCCGCGGCAGCGAGCGTTCGGCTCGCGGGGGTCCGCGGGGTGTTATTAGGGAGTGCGGCAGCCGTGCCGAGGCTCCGGCCGGCCGCCGGAAGTCCGGCGGGGGAGCGTCGGAGCTCCGCGAGGCCGGCCGGGGAGCCTCTTAGTCATCGCCCGCGCTCGCGGTGGTCCCGGTCGCTTAAAGTGCCACGGGAGGCGTAGCGATGCCAGTGAGTGTGCGCCAAGTGCGAGAGGCGGTGCATTTACGCGCCGTGTCCGCGAGAGGGAGGCAATTCCCCGTTGCGACCTCCGGGAGATCAGCGGGCCGTTCAAATCGCTTAGCCGGGGTGCCGGGAGCCTCCTCGGGCGTCGAGTTAGGAGGGGGGCGCGCGGAGAACCGGCCGGAGGTCCCCTGGAAGCTCAGCGGGCCGTGGGAAACGCTTGGCCGGGGTGCCGGGAGCCTCGGCCGGCTTAAAAGTGAGGAGGAAAGCGCGCGGAGAACCGGCCGGAGGTCCCCTGGAAACTCAGCGGGACGTGGGAAAAAGCTCAGCCGGGGTGCCGGAAGCCTCGGCCGGCTTAAAACGTGAGGAGGAAAGCACCGGGAGAACCGGCTGGAGGTCTTCTGGAAGCTCAGCGGGCCGTTCAAAACGCTTAGCCGAGGTGCCTGGAGCCTCGGCCGGCTTACAAGTGAGGAGGAAAGCGCGCGGAGAACCGGCCGGAGGTCCCCTGGAAGCTCAGCGGGCCGTGGGAAACGCTTGGCCGGGGTGCCTGGAGCCTCGGCCGGCTTAAAAGTGAGGAGGAAAGCGCGCGGAGAACCGGCCGGAGGTCCCCTGGAAGCTCAGCGGGCCGTGGGAAAAAGCTTAGCCGGGGTGCCGGAAGCCTCGGCCGGCTTAAAACGTGAGGAGGAAAGCATCGGGAGAACCGGCTGGAGGTCTTCTGGAAGCTCAGCGGGCCGCCGAAAACGCGTAGCCGAGGTGCCGGGAGCCTCCTCGGGCGTCAAAAGTGAGGAGCGACGCACCCCCGAGAACCGCCTGGGTCCTCCAGCCACCGTTGAAAAAGACGTCGAGTCAGGCTACCTTAAGAGAGTCACAGCTACTCCCGCCGTTTACCCGCGCGGAGCGTCATCGCCTCCGCGAACCGTCAAAAATAAATAAATACATGAATAAATGTCAAGTGAGCCTACCTTAAGAGAGTCGTAGTTACTCCCGCCGTTTGGCCGCTCAAAGTGTCATCGGAAGCGGACCCACGCAAGTAAGTGTGCGCAAAGTGCGAGAGGTGGTGTTTTTACTCGCCGCGTCCGCCAGAGGGAGGCAATTCCCCGCCGCGGCGGCACCGGCAGCTTCCGAGCGTCTCC
Organism: Syngnathus scovelli; assembly: GCF_024217435.2. Taxonomy (NCBI): domain Eukaryota; kingdom Metazoa; phylum Chordata; class Actinopteri; order Syngnathiformes; family Syngnathidae; genus Syngnathus; species Syngnathus scovelli. The sequence goes on from NW_026061621.1 coordinate 9,392, forward strand.
CCGAGCGCTCGGAAGTCCGTGCGGGGGGGAGATGAGAGCCGTGCGAGGTACCAGGTGGAGCCGGACGGCGCGGTGCTTCCAAGCAGCCGATCCGCTGGGCTTGGAGCTATTTTCGGCCACTTGGCGCGCGAGCACGGCCTCCCGGCGGTGCCGGGGGGTGGTGCGCGAGCGCGCCGGCCGCCGGAGGTCCCGCGGAGGAGCGTCGGAGCTCCGCGAGGCCGGGGAGCCTCTCGGTAATCACCCGGGGCCGGCGGAGCGTTATTCGGCCGCTCTGCGCGCGCGCGCACGGCCTCCCGGCGGTGCCGGGGGGTGGTGCGCGAGCGCGCCGGCCGCCGGAGGTCCCGCGGAGGAGCGTCGGAGCTCCGCGAGGCCGGGGAGCCTCTCGGTAATCACCCGGGGCCGGCGGAGCGTTATTCGGCCGCTCTGCGCGCGCGCGCACGGCCTCCCGGCGGTGCCGGGGGGTGGTGCGCGAGCGCGCCGGCCGCCGGAGGTCCCGCGGAGGAGCGTCGGAGCTCCGCGAGGCCGGGGAGCCTCTCGGTAATCACCCGGGGCCGGCGGAGCGTTATTCGGCCGCTCTGCGCGCGCGCGCACGGCCTCCCGGCGGTGCCGGGGGGTGGTGCGCGAGCGCGCCGGCCGCCGGAGGTCCCGCGGAGGAGCGTCGGAGCTCCGCGAGGCCGGGGAGCCTCTCGGTAATCACCCGGTGGCCGGCGGAGCGTTATTCGGCCGCTCTGCGCGCGCGCACGGCCTCCCGGCGGTGCCGGGGGGTGGTGCGCGAGCGCGCCGGCCGCCGGAGGTCCCGCGGAGGAGCGTCGGAGCTCCGCGAGGCCGGGGAGCCTCTCGGTAATCACCCGGGGCCGGCGGAGCGTTATTCGGCCGCTCTGCGCGCGCGCGCACGGCCTCCCGGCGGTGCCGGGGGGTGGTGCGCGAGCGCGCCGGCCGCCGGAGGTCCCGCGGAGGAGCGTCGGAGCTCCGCGAGGCCGGGGAGCCTCTCGGTAATCACCCGGGGCCGGCGGAGCGTTATTCGGCCGCTCTGCGCGCGCGCGCACGGCCTCCCGGCGGTGCCGGGGGGTGGTGCGCGAGCGCGCCGGCCGCCGGAGGTCCCGCGGAGGAGCGTCGGAGCTCCGCGAGGCCGGGGAGCCTCTCGGTAATCACCCGGGGCCGGCGGAGCGTTATTCGGCCGCTCTGCGCGCGCGCGCACGGCCTCCCGGCGGTGCCGGGGGGTGGTGCGCGAGCGCGCCGGCCGCCGGAGGTCCCGCGGAGGAGCGTCGGAGCTCCGCGAGGCCGGGGAGCCTCTCGGTAATCACCCGGGGCCGGCGGAGCGTTATTCGGCCGCTCTGCGCGCGCGCGCACGGCCTCCCGGCGGTGCCGGGGGGTGGTGCGCGAGCGCGCCGGCCGCCGGAGGTCCCGCGGAGGAGCGTCGGAGCTCCGCGAGGCCGGGGAGCCTCTCGGTAATCACCCGGGGCCGGCGGAGCGTTATTCGGCCGCTCTGCGCGCGCGCGCACGGCCTCCCGGCGGTGCCGGGGGGTGGTGCGCGAGCGCGCCGGCCGCCGGAGGTCCCGCGGAGGAGCGTCGGAGCTCCGCGAGGCCGGGGAGCCTCTCGGTAATCACCCGGGGCCGGCGGAGCGTTATTCGGCCGCTCTGCGCGCGCGCGCACGGCCTCCCGGCGGTGCCGGGGGGTGGTGCGCGAGCGCGCCGGCCGCCGGAGGTCCCGCGGAGGAGCGTCGGAGCTCCGCGAGGCCGGGGAGCCTCTCGGTAATCACCCGGGGCCGGCGGAGCGTTATTCGGCCGCTCTGCGCGCGCGCACGGCCTCCCGGCGCCTCCGCGAACCGCCAAAATAAATGTCAAGTGAGCCTACCTTAAGAGAGTCACAGTTACTCCCGCCGTTTACCCGCGCGGAGCGTCATCGCCTCCGCGAACCGTCAAAAATAAATAAATACATGAATGAATAAATGTCAAGTGAGCCTACCTTAAGAGAGTCACAGTTACTCCCGCCGTTTACCCGCGCGGAGCGTCATCGCCTCCGCGAACCGTCAAAAATAAATAAATACATGAATAAATAGTCAAGTGAGCCTACCTTAAGAGAGTCGTAGTTACTCCCGCCGTTCGGCCGCTTAAAGTGCCACGGGAGGCGTAGCAATGCGAGTGAGTGTGCGCCAAGTGCGAGAGGCGGTGTATTTACTCGCCGTGTCCGCGAGAGGGAGGTAACTCCCCGTTGCGACCTCCGGGAGAGCAACGGGCCGCCGAAAACGCTCAGCCGAGGTGCTGGAAGCCTCGGCCGGCTCGCAAAGCGAGGCGCGAGGCACCGGGAGAACCGGCTGGAGGTCCCTCGGAAGCTCAGCGGGCCGTGGAGAAAGCTTAGCCGGGGTGCTGGAAGCCTCGGCCGGCTCACAAAGCGAGGCGCGAGGCACCGGGAGAACCGGCTGCAGGTCCCCTGGAAGCTCAGCGGGCCGTGGAGAAAGCTTAGCCGGGGTGCTGGAAGCCTCGGCCGGCTCACAAAGCGAGGCGCGAGGCACCGGGAGAACCGGCTGGAGGTCCCTCGGAAGCTCAGCGGGCCGTGGAGAAAGCTTAGCCGGGGTGCCGGAAGCCTCGGCCGGCTTAAAATGTGAGGAGGAAACCGGCTGGACGTCTTCTGGAAGATCAGCGGGCCGTGGAAAATGCTAAGCCGAGGTGCTGGTTGTCGAATAAGGCTCCGCCATCTCGTAGAAGGTGCTAATAAAGTTCATATCCGCTCGGCTGGAGGTAATTGGCCAGCGGACCGGCCGGCGGGACCTCCGTGACCGCCTATCCGCCTGCCGGTGGCTGCTGGCCGGCGTGCATTCCGGGCCGCGACCGCTAACTTACGGGACCCTAAATGGCCCGCGGACCAGCTGGCGGGACCTCCGTGACAGCCTACCCGCCTGGCGGTGGCTGCTGGCCGGCGCGGATTCCGGGCCGCGACCGCTAACTTACGGGACCCTAATTGGCCCGCGGACCGGCTGGCGGGACCTCCGTGAAAGCCCATCCGCCTGCCGGTGCCTCCTGGCCGGCGTGGATTCCGGGCCGCAACCGCTAACTTACGGGACCATAAATGGCCCGCGGACCAGCTGGCGGGACCTCCGTGACCGCCTATCCGCCTGGCGGTGCCTCCTGGCCGGCCTGGATTCCGGGCCGCGACCGCTCACCTACGGGACCCTAAATGGCCCGCGGACCAGCCGGCGGGACCTCCGTGACAGCCTACCCGCCTCCCGGTGGCTGCTGGCCGGCGCGGATTCCGGGCCGCGACCGCTAACTTACGGGACCCCAATTGGCCCGCGGACCAGCCGGCGGGACCCCCGTGACCGCCTATCCGCCTTGGCCGGTTCCCCGGCCGGCCACGGATGGCGAGAATCCGGCCTCCTCGCCCGGAGCGCTCGTCGGCTTCGGCGAAAAATGCACTAAGTGCCAAACCCCATTCATTTACAACGGCGTGTCCGCCAGAGGGCGCACTTCCCCCCGCGGACCGGCCGGCGGGACCTCCGTGACCGCCTATCCGCCTGGCGGTGGCTGCGGGCCGGCGCGAATTCCGGGCCGCGACCGCTAACTTACGGGACCCCAATTGGCCCGCGGACCAGCCGGCGGGACCTCCGTGACCGCCTATCCGCCTGCGCTGGTTCCCCGGTCGGCGTGGATTCCGGACCGCGACCGCTAAATTACGGGACCCAAATTGGCCCGCGGACCAGCCGGCGGGACCTCCGTGACCGCCTATCCGCCTCCGCTGGTTCCCCGGTCGGCGTGGATTCCGGACCGCGACCGCTAAATTACGGGACCCAAAATGGCCCGCGGACCAGCCGGCGGGACCTCCGTGACCGCCTATCCGCCTCCGCTGGTTCCCCGGTCGGCGTGGATTCCGGACCGCGACCGCTAAATTACGGGACCCAAATTGGCCCGCGGACCAGCCGGCGGGACCTCCGTGACCGCCTATCCGCCTCCGCTGGTTCCCCGGTCGGCGTGGATTCCGGACCGCGACCGCTAAATTACGGGACCCAAAATGGCCCGCGGACCAGCCGGCGGGACCTCCGTGACCGCCTATCCGCCTCCGCTGGTTCCCCGGTCGGCGTGGATTCCGGACCGCGACCGCTAAATTACGGGACCCAAAATGGCCCGCGGACCAGCCGGCGGGACCTCCGTGACCGCCTATCCGCCTCCGCTGGTTCCCCGGTCGGCGTGGATTCCGGACCGCGACCGCTAAATTACGGGACCCAAATTGGCCCGCGGACCAGCCGGCGGGACCTCCGTGACCGCCTATCCGCCTCCGCTGGTTCCCCGGTCGGCGTGGATTCCGGACCGCGACCGCTAAATTACGGGACCCAAAATGGCCCGCGGACCAGCCGGCGGGACCTCCGTGACCGCCTATCCGCCTCCGCTGGTTCCCCGGTCGGCGTGGATTCCGGACCGCGACCGCTAAATTACGGGACCCAAAATGGCCCGCGGACCAGCCGGCGGGACCTCCGTGACCGCCTATCCGCCTCCGCTGGTTCCCCGGTCGGCGTGGATTCCGGACCGCGACCGCTAAATTACGGGACCCAAAATGGCCCGCGGACCAGCCGGCGGGACCTCCGTGACCGCCTATCCGCCTCCGCTGGTTCCCCGGTCGGCGTGGATTCCGGACCGCGACCGCTAAATTACGGGACCCAAATTGGCCCGCGGACCAGCCGGCGGGACCTCCGTGACCGCCTATCCGCCTCCGCTGGTTCCCCGGTCGGCGTGGATTCCGGACCGCGACCGCTAAATTACGGGACCCAAAATGGCCCGCGGACCAGCCGGCGGGACCTCCGTGACCGCCTATCCGCCTCCGCTGGTTCCCCGGTCGGCGTGGATTCCGGACCGCGACCGCTAAATTACGGGACCCAAAATGGCCCGCGGACCAGCCGGCGGGACCTCCGTGACCGCCTATCCGCCTCCGCTGGTTCCCCGGTCGGCCACAGATGACGAATATTCGGCCTCTCGCTCTGGAAGTCCTGCCGACTTAGCCGAAAATTTTCTAAGTGCCATCGGCTCTCGCTCGGAAAAGTGTCCGCCTCGTCTGGTTCCCCAGCTCGGCCTCAGAATTCGAAAATTCGGCCTCTCTGAGGTACCAGGGGTAGGCTTTATGTACTTGGTCCCCCCACTTAGTGTACTCATCACTTTACCCCCCTTTCGCAAAATATAGTCGGCACGTATGTGCAGAACTGTTTATTTTCATTTTAAAAATTTTCTAAGTGCCAGCGGAAGCTGTCACACGAACTGTCCGAGCTACCACGGTGCCCATCCCGGGCAGTGACGGCAAAAGGCCGATGTGTGTTTGATGGAAGTCTGAATAATTTCTAAGTGCCAACGGCTCAACCGCCGTAAAGTGTCCGCCTCGGCTGGTTCTCCCGGTCGGCCCGAACGAGCGAAAATTCGGCCTCTTCCCCTGGAGGTCCGGAACATTTTGGCGAATATTTTCAAAGTGCCAACGGCTGTTGCGCCGTAACGTGTCCGACCCGGCCGGTTCCTCCGGTCGGCCCGAACGAGCGAAAATTCGGCCTCTTCCCCTGGAGGTCCGGAACATTTTGGCGAATATTTTCAAAGTGCCAACGGCTGCTCCGCCGTAAAGTGTCCGACCCGGCTGGTTCCTCCGGTCGGCCCGAACGAGCGAAAATTCGGCCTCTTCCCCTGGAGGTCCGGACGACTTTGGCGAATATTTTCAAAGTGCCAACGGCTGTTGCGCCGTAACGTGTCCGACCCGGCTGGTTCCTCCGGTCGGCCCGAACGAGCGAAAATTCGGCCTCTTCCCCTGGAGGTCCGGAACATTTTGGCGAATATTTTCAAAGTGCCATCGGCTCTTCCGCCGTAAGGTGTCCGACTCGGCCGGTTCCTCCGGTCGGCCTGAACGAGCGAAAATTCGGCCTCTTCCCCTGGAGGTCCTGTCAAGTTTAACGAATATTTTCTAAGTGCCATCGGCTCTTCCGCCGTAAGGTGTCCGACTCGGCCGGTTCCTCCGGTCGGCCTGAACAAGCGAAAATTCGGCCTCTTCCCCTGGAGGTCCTGTCAAGTTTAACGAATATTTTCTAAGTGCCATCGGCTCTTCCGCCGTAAGGTGTCCGACTCGGCCGGTTCCTCCGGTCGGCCTGAACAAGCGAAAATTCGGCCTCTTCCCCTGGAGGTCCTGTCAAGTTTAACGAATATTTTCTAAGTGCGAACGGCTCTTCCGCCGTAAGGTGTCCGACCCGGCCGGTTCCTCCGGTCGGCCCGAACGAGCGAAAATTCGGCCTCTTCCCCTGGAGGTCCTGTCAAGTTTAACGAATATTTTCTAAGTGCCATCGGCTCTTCCGCCGTAAGGTGTCCGACTCGGCCGGTTCCTCCGGTCGGCCTGAACAAGCGAAAATTCGGCCTCTTCCCCTGGAGGTCCTGTCAAGTTTAACGAATATTTTCTAAGTGCCATCGGCTCTTCCGCCGTAAGGTGTCCGACTCGGCCGGTTCCCCTAGTCGGCCAAATAATGTGACAATTCGGCCTCTCGCTCTGGAAGTCCGGCCAACTTCTGCGAATATTTTCTAAGTGCCATCGGCTCTTCCGCCGTAATGTGTCCGACTCGGCCGGTTCCTCCGGTCGGCCTGAACGAGCGAAAATTCGGCCTCTTCCCCTGGAGGTCCTGTCAAGTTTAACGAATATTTTCTAAGTGCCATCGGCTCTTCCGCCGTAAGGTGTCCGTCTCGGCCGGTTCCTCCGGTCGGCCTGAACGAGCGAAAATTCGGCCTCTTCCCCTGGAGGTCCTGTCAAGTTTAACGAATATTTTCTAAGTGCCATCGGCTCTTCCGCCGTAAGGTGTCCGACTCGGCCGGTTCCTCCGGTCGGCCTGAACAAGCGAAAATTCGGCCTCTTCCCCTGGAGGTCCGTTCAAGTTTAACGAATATTTTCTAAGTGCCATCGGCTCTTCCGCCGTAAGGTGTCCGACTCGGCTGGTTGCCGATGTCGGCCAGAACAAGTGGAAACTCGGCCTCTTCCCCTGGAGGTCAGTTGAAGTTTAACGAATATTTTCAAAGTGCCAACGGCTGCTCCGCCGTAAAGCGTCCGACTCGGCTGGTTCCCGATGTCGGCCAGAACAAGTGAAAATTCGGCCTCTTCCCCTGGAGGTCCGTTCAAGATTAACGAATATTTTCTAAGTGCCAACGGCTGCTCCGCCGTAAAGCGTCCGACTCGGCTGGTTCCCGATGTCGGCCAGAACAAGTGAACATTCGGCCTCTTCCCCTGGAGGTCCGTTCAAGATTAACGAATATCTTCTAAGTGCCAACGGCTCTTGCGCCGAAAAGCGTCCGCCTCGGCTGGTTCCCGATGTCGGCCAGAACAAGTGAAAATTCGGCCTCTTCCCCTGGAGGTCCGTTCAAGATTAACTAATATTTTCTAAGTGCCAACGGCTCTTGCGCCGAAAAGCGTCCGCCTCGGCTGGTTCCCGCGGTCGGACACAAAATGTGTCAATTCGGCCTCTCTGAGGTACCAGGGGTGGGCTTTATGTACTTGGTCCCCCCACTTAGTGTACTCATCACTTTACCCCCCTTTCGCAAAATATAGTCGGCACGTATGTGCAGAACTGTTTATTTTCATTTTAAAAATTGTCTAAGTGCCAGCGGAAGCTGTCACACGAACTGTCCGAGCTACCACGGTGCCCATCCCGGGCAGTGACGGCAAAAGGCCGATGTGTGTTTGATGGAAGTCTGAATAATTTCTAAGTGCCAACGGCTCAACCGCCGTAAAGTGTCCGCCTCGGCCGGTTCTCCCGGTCGGCCCGAACGAGCGAAAATTCGGCCTCTTTCCCTGGAGGTCCGGAACATTTTGGCGAATATTTTCTAAGTGCTAACGGGTGCTCCGCCGTAAAGTGTCCGCCTCGGCTGGTTCCCCCGGTCGGCCAGAACAAGTGAAAATTCGGCCTCTTCCCCTGGAGGTCCGGAACATTTTGGCGAATATTTCCTAAGTGCCAACGGCTCAACCGCCGTAAAGTGTCCGCCTCGGCTGGTTCCTCCGGTCGGCCAGAACGAGTGAAAATTCGGCCACTTCCCCTGGAGGTCCGGAACATTTTGGCGAATATTTCCTAAGTGCCAACGGCTGCTCCGCCGTAAAGTGTCCGCCTCGGCCGGTTCCCCCGGTCGGCCAGAACAAGTGAAAATTCGGCCTCTTCCCCTGGAGGTCCGGAACATTTTGGCGAATATTTCCTAAGTGCCAACGGCTCAACCGCCGTAAAGTGTCCGCCTCGGCTGGTTCCTCCGGTCGGCCAGAACGAGCGAAAATTCGGCCTCTTCCCCTGGAGGTCCGGAACATTTTGGCGAATATTTCCTAAGTGCCAACGGCTGCTCCGCCGTAAAGTGTCCGCCTCGGCCGGTTCCCCCGGTCGGCCAGAACAAGTGAAAATCCGGCCTCTTCCCCTGGAAGTCCGGCCGAGTTAAGGCAAATATTTCCTAAGTGCCAACGGCTGTTCCGCCGTAAAGGGTCCGACTCGGCTGGTTCCCGATGTCGGCCAGAACAAGTGAAAAATCGGCCTCTTCCCCTGGAAGTCCGGCCGAGTTCGGCGAATATTTCCTAAGTGCCAACGGCTGTTCCGCCGTAAAGAGTCCGACTCGGCTGGTTCCCGATGTCGGCCAGAACAAGTGAAAATCCGGCCTCTTCCCCTGGAAGTCCGGCCGAGTTAAGGCAAATATTTCCTAAGTGCCAACGGCTGCTCAGCCTTAAAGTGTCCGACTCGGCTGGTTCCCGATGTCGGCCAGAACAAGTGAAAATCCGGCCTCTTCCCCTGGAAGTCCGGCCGAGTTAAGGCAAATATTTCCTAAGTGCCAACGGCTGCTCAGCCTTAAAGTGTCCGACTCGGCTGGTTCCCGATGTCGGCCAGAACAAGTGAAAATCCGGCCTCTTCCCCTGGAAGTCCGGCCGAGTTAAGGCAAATATTTCCTAAGTGCCAACGGCTGCTCCGCCGTAAAGTGTCCGCCTCGGCCGGTTCCCCCGGTCGGCCAGAACAAGTGAAAATCCGGCCTCTTCCCCTGGAAGTCCGGCCGAGTTAAGGCAAATATTTCCTAAGTGCCAACGGCTGTTCCGCCGTAAAGGGTCCGACTCGGCTGGTTCCCGATGTCGGCCAGAACAAGTGAAAAATCGGCCTCTTCCCCTGGAAGTCCGGCCGAGTTCGGCGAATATTTCCTAAGTGCCAACGGCTGTTCCGCCGTAAAGAGTCCGACTCGGCTGGTTCCCCCGGTCGGCCAGAACAAGTGAAAAATCGGCCTCTTCCCCTGGAAGTCCGGCCGAGTTAAGGCAAATATTTCCTAAGTGCCAACGGCTGTTCCGCCGTAAAGAGTCCGACTCGGCTGGTTCCCGATGTCGGCCAGAACAAGTGAAAATCCGGCCTCTTCCCCTGGAAGTCCGGCCGAGTTAAGGCAAATATTTCCTAAGTGCCAACGGCTGCTCAGCCTTAAAGTGTCCGACTCGGCTGGTTCCCGATGTCGGCCAGAACAAGTGAAAATCCGGCCTCTTCCCCTGGAAGTCCGGCCGAGTTAAGGCAAATATTTCCTAAGTGCCAACGGCTGCTCAGCCTTAAAGTGTCCGACTCGGCTGGTTCCCGATGTCGGCCAGAACAAGTGAAAATCCGGCCTCTTCCCCTGGAAGTCCGGCCGAGTTAAGGCAAATATTTCCTAAGTGCCAACGGCTGCTCCGCCGTAAAGTGTCCGCCTCGGCCGGTTCCCCCGGTCGGCCAGAACAAGTGAAAATCCGGCCTCTTCC
>NW_026061622.1:0-10000 GCF_024217435.2 Syngnathus scovelli
GCGGATAGGCGGTCACGGAGGTCCCGCCGGCTGGTCCGCGGGCCAATTTTGGTCCCGTAAGTGAGCGGCCGCGGCCCGGAATACACGCCGACCGGGGAACCAGCGAAGGCGGATAGGCGGTCACGGAGGTCCCGCCGGCTGGTCCGCGGGCCAATTGGGGTCCCGTAAATTAGCGGTCGCGGCCCGGAATTCGCGCCGGCCGGGGAACCAGCGCAGGCGCATAGGCGGTCACGGAGGTCCCGCCGGCTGGTCCGCGGGCCAATCGGGGTCCCGTAAGTTAGCGGTCGCGGCCCGGAATTCGCGCCGGCCGGGGAACCAGCGCAGGCGGATAGGCGGTCACGGAGGTCCCGCCGGCTGGTCCGCGGGCCAATCGGGGTCCCGTAAGTTAGCGGTCGCGGCCCGGAATTCGCGCCGGCCGGGGAACCAGCGCAGGCGGATAGGCGGTCACGGAGGTCCCGCCGGCTGGTCCGCGGGCCAATCGGGGTCCCGTAAGTTAGCGGTCGCGGCCCGGAATTCGCGCCGGCCGGGGAACCAGCGCGGGCGGATAGGCGGTCACGGAGGTCCCGCCGGCTGGTCCGCGGGGGGAACTGCGCCCTCTGGCGGACACGCCATTGTAAATGAATGGGGTTTGGCACTTAGTGCATTTTTCGCCGAAGCCGACGAGCGCTCCGGGCGAGGAGGCCGGATTCTCGCCATCCGTGGCCGGCCGGGGAACCGGCCAAGGCGGATAGGCGGTCACGGGGGTCCCGCCGGCTGGTCCGCGGGCCAATTGGGGTCCCGTAAGTTAGCGGTCGCGGCCCGGAATCCGCGCCGGCCAGCAGCCACCGGGAGGCGGGTAGGCTGTCACGGAGGTCCCGCCAGCTGGTCCGCGGGCCAATTAGGGTCCCGTAAGTGAGCGGTCGCGGCCCGGAATCCACGCCGGCCAGCAGCCACCGCCAGGCGGGTAGGCTGTCACGGAGGTCCCGCCAGCTGGTCCGCGGGCCATTTAGGGTCCCGTAAGTAAGCGGTCGCGGCCCGGAATGCACGCCGGCCAGGAGGCACCGGCAGGCGGATAGGCTGTCACGGAGGTCCCGCCAGCTGGTCCGCGGGCCATTTAGGGTCCCGTAAGTTAGCGGTCGCGGCCCGGAATGCACGCCGGCCAGCAGCCACCGGCAGGCGGATAGGCTGTCACGGAGGTCCCGCCAGCTGGTCCGCGGGCCATTTAGGGTCCCGTAAGTTAGCGGTCGCGGCCCGGAATCCACGCCGGCCAGGAGGCACCGGCAGGCGGATAGGCGGTCACGGAGGTCCCGCCGGCTGGTCGGCTGGCCAATTACCTCCAGCCGAGCGGATATGAACTTTATAAGCACCTTGGACGAAGCCTTATTCGACTTCCAGCACCTCGGCTTAGCATTTTCCACGGCCCGCTGATCTTACAGAAGACGTCCAGCCGGTTCTCCGGGTGCTTTCCTCATCACGTTTTAAGCCGGCCGAGGCTTCCAGCACCTCGGCCGGGCCTTTCCCACGGCCCGCTGAGCTTCCAGGGGACCTCCAGCCGGTTCTCCCGGTGCCTCGCGCCTCGCTTTGCGAGCCGGCCGAGGCTTCCGGCACCCCGGCTAAGCTTTCTCCACGGCCCGCTGAGCTTCCGAGGGACCTCCAGCCGGTTCTCCCGGTGCCTCGCGCCTCGCTTTGTGAGCCGGCCGAGGCTTCCAGCACCCCGGCTAAGCTTTCTCCACGGCCCGCTGAGCTTCCAGGGGACCTCCAGCCGGTTCTCCCGGTGCCTCGCGCCTCGCTTTGTGAGACGGCCGAGGCTTCCAGCACCTCGGCTGAGCGTTTCCCACGGCCCGCTGAGCTTCCAGGGGACCTCCAGCCGGTTCTCCGCGCGCTTTCCTCCTCACTTTTAAGCCGGCCGAGGCTTCCAGCACCTCGGCCGAGCGTTTCCCACGGCCCGCTGAGCTTCCAGGGGACCTCCAGCCGGTTCTCCCGGTGCCTCGCGCCTCGCTTTGCGAGCCGGCCGAGGCTTCCAGCACCTCGGCTGAGCGTTTTCGGCGGCCCGTTGCTCTCCCGGAGGTCGCAACGGGGAGTTACCTCCCTCTCGCGGACACGGCGAGTAAATACACCGCCTCTCGCACTTGGCGCACACTCACTCGCATTGCTACGCCTCCCGTGGCACTTTAAGCGGCCGAACGGCGGGAGTAACTGCGACTCTCCTAAGGTATGCTCACTTGACTATTTATTCATGTATTTATTTATTTTTGACGGTTCGCGGAGGCGATGACGCTCCGCGCGGGTAAACGGCGGGAGTAACTGTGACTCTCTTAAGGTAGGCTCACTTGACATTTATTTATTCATGTATTTATTTATTTTTGACGGTTCGCGGAGGCGATGACGCTCCGCGCGGGTAAACGGCGGGAGTAACTGTGACTCTCTTAAGGTAGGCTCACTTGACATTTATTTATTTATGTATTTATTTATTTTTGACGGTTCGCGGAGGCGATGACGCTCCGCGCGGGTAAACGGCGGGAGTAACTGTGACTCTCTTAAGGTAGGCTCACTTGACATTTATTTTGGCGGTTCGCGGAGGCGCCGGGAGGCCGTGCGCGCGCGCGCAGAGCGGCCGAATAACGCTCCGCCGGCCCCGGGTGATTACCGAGAGGCTCCCCGGCCTCGCGGAGCTCCGACGCTCCTCCGCGGGACCTCCGGCGGCCGGCGCGCTCGCGCACCACCCCCCGGCACCGCCGGGAGGCCGTGCGCGCGCGCGCAGAGCGGCCGAATAACGCTCCGCCGGCCCCGGGTGATTACCGAGAGGCTCCCCGGCCTCGCGGAGCTCCGACGCTCCTCCGCGGGACCTCCGGCGGCCGGCGCGCTCGCGCACCACCCCCCGGCACCGCCGGGAGGCCGTGCGCGCGCGCGCAGAGCGGCCGAATAACGCTCCGCCGGCCCCGGGTGATTACCGAGAGGCTCCCCGGCCTCGCGGAGCTCCGACGCTCCTCCGCGGGACCTCCGGCGGCCGGCGCGCTCGCGCACCACCCCCCGGCACCGCCGGGAGGCCGTGCGCGCGCGCGCAGAGCGGCCGAATAACGCTCCGCCGGCCCCGGGTGATTACCGAGAGGCTCCCCGGCCTCGCGGAGCTCCGACGCTCCTCCGCGGGACCTCCGGCGGCCGGCGCGCTCGCGCACCACCCCCCGGCACCGCCGGGAGGCCGTGCGCGCGCGCGCAGAGCGGCCGAATAACGCTCCGCCGGCCCCGGGTGATTACCGAGAGGCTCCCCGGCCTCGCGGAGCTCCGACGCTCCTCCGCGGGACCTCCGGCGGCCGGCGCGCTCGCGCACCACCCCCCGGCACCGCCGGGAGGCCGTGCGCGCGCGCGCAGAGCGGCCGAATAACGCTCCGCCGGCCCCGGGTGATTACCGAGAGGCTCCCCGGCCTCGCGGAGCTCCGACGCTCCTCCGCGGGACCTCCGGCGGCCGGCGCGCTCGCGCACCACCCCCCGGCACCGCCGGGAGGCCGTGCGCGCGCGCGCAGAGCGGCCGAATAACGCTCCGCCGGCCCCGGGTGATTACCGAGAGGCTCCCCGGCCTCGCGGAGCTCCGACGCTCCTCCGCGGGACCTCCGGCGGCCGGCGCGCTCGCGCACCACCCCCCGGCACCGCCGGGAGGCCGTGCGCGCGCGCGCAGAGCGGCCGAATAACGCTCCGCCGGCCCCGGGTGATTACCGAGAGGCTCCCCGGCCTCGCGGAGCTCCGACGCTCCTCCGCGGGACCTCCGGCGGCCGGCGCGCTCGCGCACCACCCCCCGGCACCGCCGGGAGGCCGTGCGCGCGCGCGCAGAGCGGCCGAATAACGCTCCGCCGGCCCCGGGTGATTACCGAGAGGCTCCCCGGCCTCGCGGAGCTCCGACGCTCCTCCGCGGGACCTCCGGCGGCCGGCGCGCTCGCGCACCACCCCCCGGCACCGCCGGGAGGCCGTGCGCGCGCGCGCAGAGCGGCCGAATAACGCTCCGCCGGCCCCGGGTGATTACCGAGAGGCTCCCCGGCCTCGCGGAGCTCCGACGCTCCTCCGCGGGACCTCCGGCGGCCGGCGCGCTCGCGCACCACCCCCCGGCACCGCCGGGAGGCCGTGCGCGCGCGCGCAGAGCGGCCGAATAACGCTCCGCCGGCCCCGGGTGATTACCGAGAGGCTCCCCGGCCTCGCGGAGCTCCGACGCTCCTCCGCGGGACCTCCGGCGGCCGGCGCGCTCGCGCACCACCCCCCGGCACCGCCGGGAGGCCGTGCGCGCGCGCGCAGAGCGGCCGAATAACGCTCCGCCGGCCCCGGGTGATTACCGAGAGGCTCCCCGGCCTCGCGGAGCTCCGACGCTCCTCCGCGGGACCTCCGGCGGCCGGCGCGCTCGCGCACCACCCCCCGGCACCGCCGGGAGGCCGTGCGCGCGCGCGCAGAGCGGCCGAATAACGCTCCGCCGGCCCCGGGTGATTACCGAGAGGCTCCCCGGCCTCGCGGAGCTCCGACGCTCCTCCGCGGGACCTCCGGCGGCCGGCGCGCTCGCGCACCACCCCCCGGCACCGCCGGGAGGCCGTGCGCGCGCGCGCAGAGCGGCCGAATAACGCTCCGCCGGCCCCGGGTGATTACCGAGAGGCTCCCCGGCCTCGCGGAGCTCCGACGCTCCTCCGCGGGACCTCCGGCGGCCGGCGCGCTCGCGCACCACCCCCCGGCACCGCCGGGAGGCCGTGCTCGCGCGCCAAGTGGCCGAAAATAGCTCCAAGCCCAGCGGATCGGCTGCTTGGAAGCACCGCGCCGTCCGGCTCCACCTGGTACCTCGCACGGCTCTCATCTCCCCCCCGCACGGACTTCCGAGCGCTCGGGGAGACGCTCGGAAGCTGCCCGTGCCGTCGCGGCGGGGAATTGCCTCCCTCTGGCGGACGCGGCGAGTAAAAACACCACCTCTCGCACTTTGCGCACACTTACTTGCGTGGGTCCGCTTCCGATGACACTTTGAGCGGCCGAACGGCGGGAGTAACTACGACTCTCTTAAGGTAGGCTCACTTGACATTTATTCATGTATTTATTTATTTTTGACGGTTCGCGGAGGCGATGACGCTCCGCGCGGGTAAACGGCGGGAGTAGCTGTGACTCTCTTAAGGTAGCCTGACTCGACGTCTTTTTCAACGGTGGCTGGAGGACCCAGGCGGTTCTCGGGGGTGCGTCGCTCCTCACTTTTGACGCCCGAGGAGGCTCCCGGCACCTCGGCTACGCGTTTTCGGCGGCCCGCTGAGCTTCCAGAAGACCTCCAGCCGGTTCTCCCGGTGCTTTCCTCCTCACGTTTTAAGCCGGCCGAGGCTTCCGGCACCCCGGCTGAGCTTTTTCCCACGGCCCGCTGAGCTTCCAGGGGACCTCCGGCCGGTTCTCCGCGCGCTTTCCTCCTCACTTTTAAGCCGGCCGAGGCTCCAGGCACCTCGGCTAAGCGTTTTGAACGGCCCGCTGAGCTTCCAGGGGACCTCCAGCCGGTTCTCCGCGCGCCCCCCTCCCAACTTTTTAAGCCGGCCGAGGCTCCAGGCACCCCGGCCAAGCCTTTCCCACGGCCCGCTGAGCTTCCAGGGGACATCCAGCCGGTTCTCCGCGCGCCCCCCTCCTAACTCGACGCCCGAGGAGGCTCCAGGCACCCCGGCTGAGCCTTTTCGGCGGCCCGCTGATCTCCCGGAGGTCGCAACGGGGAATTGCCTCCCTCTCGCGGACACGGCGCGTAAATGCACCGCCTCTCGCACTTGGCGCACACTCACTCGCATCGCTACGCCTCCCGCGGCACTTTAAGCGACCGGGACCACCGCGAGCGCGGGCGATGACTAAGAGGCTCCCCGGCCGGCCTCGCGGAGCTCCGACGCTCCCCCGCGGGACTTCCGGCGGCCGGCCGGAGCCTCGGCACGGCTGCCGCACTCCCTAATAACACCCCGCGGGCCCCCGCGAGCCGAACGCTCGCTGCCGCGGGCGACCCGTGGTACCCCACGTGCCGAGGCGGACGCGTGACGGCGCGGGAGCCCTCGGCACTATATCACGGTCACGCATGTAGTCAAATCGTGTAAAATCACCGTTAGTTTATTCACAATATACGTAATAATTAAATACATATCAACACCGCGTATATTATTAATAAACATATGTATGTATTTATTTAATAATTAAATAAATATTAACATCGCGTATAATCATGCGGGCTCCGGGGGAAGGGGCCGATTTTTCGCCGTTCGTGGCCGACCGGGGAACCGGCGAAGGCGGACGCATCGCGGCGCGAGAGCCGTTGGCACTTTGGAAAAAAATAAAATAAAATTCGCCGACCGGGCTCCGGGGAAGAGGCCGATTTTTCGCCGTTCGTGGCCGACTTGGGAACCGGCGAAGGCGGACGCATCGCGGCGCGAGAGCCGTTGGCACTTTGAAAAAAAAAAAAAAAAAAAAAAAAAAATTCGCCCACCGGGCTCCGGGGGAAGAGGCCGGCTTTTCGCCGTTCGCGGCCGACCGGGGAACCGGCGAAGGCGGACGCGCTCTCCAACGAGCCCCGCCGGCCGGAGGAAGTGCGCCCTCTGGCGGACACGCCGTTGTAAATGAATGGGGTTTGGCACTTAGTGCATTTTTCGCCCAAGTCGAAGCGCGCTCCGGGCGAGGAGGCCGGATTCTCGCCACCCGTGGCCGGCCGGGGAACCGGCCAAGGCGGATAGGCTTTCACGGAGGTCCCGCCGGCTGGTCCGCGGGCCGATTAGGGTCCCGCGAGTGAGCGGTGGCGGTCCGGAATCCAGGCCGGCCAGGAGGCACCGCCAGGCGGATAGGCTTTCACGGAGGTCCCGCCGGCTGGTCCGCGGGCCGATTAGGGTCCCGCGAGTGAGCGGTGGCGGTCCGGAATCCAGGCCGGCCAGGAGGCACCGCCAGGCGGATAGGCTTTCACGGAGGTCCCGCCGGCTGGTCCGCGGGCCGATTAGGGTCCCGCGAGTGAGCGGTGGCGGTCCGGAATCCAGGCCGGCCAGGAGGCACCGCCAGGCGGATAGGCTTTCACGGAGGACCCGCCGGCTGGTCCGCGGGCCGTTTAGGGTCCCGCGAGTGAGCGGTCGCGGTCCGGAATCCAGGCCGGCCAGGAGGCACCGCCAGGCGGATAGGCTTTCACGGAGGACCCGCCGGCTGGTCCGCGGGCCGATTAGGGTCCCGCGAGTGAGCG
Organism: Syngnathus scovelli; assembly: GCF_024217435.2. Lineage (NCBI taxonomy): Eukaryota > Metazoa > Chordata > Actinopteri > Syngnathiformes > Syngnathidae > Syngnathus > Syngnathus scovelli. The sequence continues at coordinate 7,172 of NW_026061622.1, forward strand.
GTGGCGGTCCGGAATCCAGGCCGGCCAGGAGGCACCGCCAGGCGGATACACTCTCTAACGAGCCCCGCCGGCTGGTCCGCCGGGGGAAGTGCGCCCTCTGGCGGACACGCCGTTGTAAATGAATGGGGTTTGGCACTTAGTGCATTTTTCGACCAGCGGCAACGCAGGCTGACGGGCGGCCGCTTCCGCGGGCCGGCACTACTCTACGGAGGCGCTAGCCGCCTCCGGTGGGGGCCGTGTGATCTCGCTGGATGCCCGAGGACCTTCCGCCAGGCCCGGCCCCAGCTTTTGCGCGCGCCCGGTCCTATTACCTGGTGGAAGCTGGAGGCCGGGGCTCGGCAGCTCGCTGCCCGGGGGACCTTCCGCGAGGCCCGGCCGCAGCTTTTACGCACGGCCGCTGCTATTCTCTGGCTCCGGCTTCGTCCCGGAGGGTGCTTGGGGAACGGCGGCGCACACCGCGAACGGCCGGTGGCGGTCGGCTGGTGGCGGTCGGGGGTGGCGCTTGGGGATGGCGCTTGGGGATGGTGGCGGTCGGCTGGTGGCGGTCGGCTGGTGGCGGTCGCCTTGTGGCGGTCGGGGGTGGCGCTTGGGGATGGTGGCTGTCGCCTTGTGGCGGTCGCCTTGTGGCGGTCGGGGGGTGGCGGTCGGGGATGGCGCTTGGGGATGGTGGCGGTCGGCTGGTGGCGGTCGGCTGGTGGCGGTCGGGGGTGGCGCTTGGGGATGGTGGCTGTCGCCTTGTGGCGGTCGGCTGGTGGCGGTCGGCTGGTGGCGGTCGGGGGTGGCGCTTGGGGATGGTGGCTGTCGCCTTGTGGCGGTCGGCTGGTGGCGGTCGCCTTGTGGCGGTCGGGGGGTGGCGGTCGGGGATGGCGCTTGGGGATGGTGGCTGTCACCTTGTGGCGGTCGGCTGGTGGCGGTCGGCTGGTGGCGGTCGCCTTGTGGCGGTCGGGGGGTGGCGGTCGGGGATGGCGCTTGGGGATGGTGGCGGTCGGCTGGTGGCGGTCGGCTGGTGGCGGTCGGCTGGTGGCGGTCGGGGGTGGCGCTTGGCGATGGTGGCTGTCGCCTTGTGGCGGTCGCCTTGTGGCGGTCGGGGGGTGGCGGTCGGGGATGGCGCTTGGGGATGGTGGCGGTCGGCTGGTGGCGGTCGGCTGGTGGCGGTCGGCTGGTGGCGGTCGGGGGTGGCGCTTGGCGATGGTGGCTGTCGCCTTGTGGCGGTCGCCTTGTGGCGGTCGGGGGGTGGCGGTCGGGGATGGCGCTTGGGGATGGTGGCGGTCGGCTGGTGGCGGTCGGCTGGTGGCGGTCGGGGGTGGCGCTTGGGGATGGTGGCTGTCGCCTTGTGGCGGTCGGCTGGTGGCGGTCGCCTTGTGGCGGTCGGGGGGTGGCGGTCGGGGATGGCGCTTGGGGATGGTGGCTGTCGCCTTGTGGCGGTCGGCTGGTGGCGGTCGCCTTGTGGCGGTCGGGGGTGGCGCTTGGGGATGGTGGCTGTCGCCTTGTGGCGGTCGGCTGGTGGCGGTCGCCTTGTGGCGGTCGGGGGGTGGCGGTCGGGGATGGCGCTTGGGGATGGTGGCTGTCGCCTTGTGGCGGTCGGCTGGTGGCGGTCGCCTTGTGGCGGTCGGGGGGTGGCGGTCGGGGATGGCGCTTGGGGATGGTGGCTGTCGCCTTGTGGCGGTCGGCTGGTGGCGGTCGCCTTGTGGCGGTCGGGGGTGGCGCTTGGGGATGGTGGCTGTCGCCTTGTGGCGGTCGGCTGGTGGCGGTCGCCTTGTGGCGGTCGGGGGGTGGCGGTCGGGGATGGCGCTTGGGGATGGTGGCTGTCGCCTTGTGGCGGTCGGCTGGTGGCGGTCGCCTTGTGGCGGTCGGGGGTGGCGCTTGGGGATGGTGGCTGTCGCCTTGTGGCGGTCGGCGGTGGTGGTTTGGGACCGGCGTCCGGCGCAAAGTGCGTGTTGCGCGGGCCGGAGAAAATTTAGGCCAGGGGCCCGCCGCTGGAGAATTTTTTAGGTACCAGGGGTGGATTTTTTTTGTCACCGCAGGAGGGGGACGTTGCCTCCGTCCGTGTCCGACGGAAAGTGCGTGTTGCGCGGGCCGGAGAAAGTTTAGGCCAGGGGCCCGCCGCTGGAGAAATTTTTAGGTACCAGGGGTGGATTTTTTTTGTCACCGCAGGAGGGGGACGTTGCCTCCGTCGGTGTCCGGCGGAAAGTGCGTGTTGCGCGGCCCGGAGAAAGTTTAGGCCAGGGGCCCGCCGCTGGAGAAATTTTTAGGTACCAGGGGTGGATTTTTTTTGTCACCGCAGGAGGGGGACGTTGCCTCCGTCGGTGTCCGGCGGAAAGTGCGTGTTGCGCGGCCCGGAGAAAGTTTAGGCCCGGGGCCCGCCGCTGGAGGAATTTTTAGGTACCAGGAGCGGATGTACTTACTTCCACAGCGCCCGCGCGCTCCCGGCCGGTGTCCGAGGATGCTGCCTCATCCCCGGACGCGCCTGTTACGCACGCCCGCTGTCATCCTCCGGAGACTGAGTTCCACTTAGTGGAGGCTAAGTTCCACTTGGGGGAGGCTGCCTACTCCCGGCTGACGCCCGAGGATGCTGCCTCATCCCCGGACGCGCCTCTTACGCACGCCCGGTGTCATCCTCCGATCACTAAGTTCCACTTGGAGGCTCACAAGACGGGAGCGGACGCACACCCACGCCCGGCCAGAGTGACCGAGAGGCGGACATACGTTATCTTACGCGCGCCCGCTAACATTCTCCAGAGACTAAGTTAAACTAAGGGGAGGCTGCCTACTCCCGCCTGCCGCCCGAGGATGCTGCCTCATCCCCGGACGAGCCTCTTACGCACGCCC
>NW_026061623.1:5000-18850 GCF_024217435.2 Syngnathus scovelli
CCATCCCCAAGCGCCACCCCCGCGACCGCCACCCCCCGACCGCCACCAGCCGACCGCCACCAGCCGACCGCCACCAGCCGACCGCCACAAGGCGACAGCCACCATCCCCAAGCGCCATCCCCGACCGCCACCCCCCGACCGCCACAAGGCGACAGCCACCATCCCCAAGCGCCATCCCCGACCGCCACCCCCCGACCGCCACCAGCCGACCGCCACCAGCCGACCGCCACAAGGCGACAGCCACCATCCCCAAGCGCCATCCCCGACCGCCACAAGGCGACCGCCACAAGGCGACCGCCACCAGCCGACCGCCACAAGGCGACAGCCACCATCCCCAAGCGCCATCCCCGACCGCCACAAGGCGACCGCCACAAGGCGACCGCCACCAGCCGACCGCCACAAGGCGACAGCCACCATCCCCAAGCGCCATCCCCGACCGCCACCCCCCGACCGCCACCAGCCGACCGCCACCAGCCGACAGCCACCATCCCCAAGCGCCATCCCCAAGCGCCACCCCCGACCGCCACCAGCCGACCGCCACCAGCCGACCGCCACCAGCCGACCGCCACCAGCCGACAGCCACCATCCCCAAGCGCCATCCCCAAGCGCCACCCCCGACCGCCACCAGCCGACAGCCACCAGCCGACCGCCACCAGCCGACCGCCACCGGCCGTTCGCGGTGTGCGCCGCCGTTCCCCAAGCACCCTCCGGGACGAAGCCGGAGCCAGAGAATAGCAGCGGTGGTGCGTAAAAGCTGCGGCCGGGCCTCGCGGAAGGTCCCCGGGCGGCGAGCTGCGGAGCCCCGGCCTCCAGCTTCCACCAGGTAATAGGACCGGGCGCGCGTAAAAGCTGCGGCCGGGCCTCGCGGAAGGTCCTCGGGCATCCAGCGAGATCACACGGCCCCCACCGGAGGCGGCTAGCGCCTCCGTAGAGTAGTACCGGCCCGTGGAAGCGGCCGCCCGTCAGCCTGCGTTGCCGCTGGTCGAAAAATGCACTAAGTGCCAAACCCCATTCATTTACAACGGCGTGTCCGCCAGAGGGCGCACTTCCCCCGGCGGACCAGCCGGCGGGGCTCGTTAGAGAGTGTATCCGCCTGGCAGTGCCTCCTGGACGGCCTGTATTCCGGACCGCGACCGCTAACTTACGGGAGCCTAAACGGCCCGCGGACCAGCCGGCGGGTCCTCCGTGAAAGCCTATCCGCCTGGCGGTGCCTCCTGGCCGGCCTGGATTCCGGACCGCGACCGCTCACTCGCGGGACCCTAAACGGCCCGCGGACCAGCCGGCGGGTCCTCCGTGAAAGCCTATCCGCCTGGCGGTGCCTCCTGGCCGGCCTGGATTCCGGACCGCCACCGCTCACTCGCGGGACCCTAAACGGCCCGCGGACCAGCCGGCGGCTCCTCCGTGAAAGCCTATCCGCCTGGCGGTGCCTCCTGGCCGGCCTGGATTCCGGACCGCCACCGCTCACTCGCGGGACCCTAATCGGCCCGCGGACCAGCCGGCGGATCCTCCGTGAAAGCCTATCCGCCTTCGCCGGTTCCCCGGCCGGCCACGGGTGGCGAGAATCCGGCCTCCTCGCCCGGAGCGCGCTTCGACTTGGGCGAAAAATGCACCAAGTGCCAAACCCCATTCATTTACAACGGCGTGTCCGCCAGAGGGCGCACTTCCTCCGGCCGGCGGGGCTCGTTAGAGAGCGCGTCCGCCTTGGCCGGTTCCCCGGCCGGCCACGGGTGGCGAGAATCCGGCCTCCTCGCCCGGAGCGCGCTTCGACTTGGGCGAAAAATGCACTAAGTGCCAAACCCCATTCATTTACAACGGCGTGTCCGCCAGAGGGCGCACTTCCTCCGGCCGGCGGGGCTCGTTAGAGAGCGCGTCCGCTTTCGCCGGTTCCCCGGTCGGCCGCGAACGGCGAAAAGCCGGCCTCTTCCCCCGGAGCCCGGTGGGCGAATTTTTTTTTTTTTTTTTTTTTTCAAAGTGCCAACGGCTCTCGCGCCGCGCTGCGTCCGCCTTCGCCGGTTCCCCGGTCGGCCCGAACGAGCGAAAATTCGGCCTCTTGCCCCGGAGCCCGGTCGGCGAATTATTTATTTATTTATTTATTTATTTATTTATTTATTTATTTATTTATTTTTCCAAAGTGCCAACGGCTCTCGCGCCGCGATGCGTCCGCCTTCGCCGGTTCCCCGGTCGGCCACGAACGGCCAAAAATCGGCCTCTCCCCCCGGAGCCCGGTCGGCGAATTATTATTTATTTATTTATTTATTTATTTATTTATTTTTCCAAAGTGCCAACGGCTCTCGCGCCGCGATGCGTCCGCCTTCGCCGGTTCCCCGGTCGGCCACGAAGTATTGCGCATGATTATACGCGATGTTAATATTTATTTAATTATTAAATAAATACATACATGTGTTTATTAATAATATACGCGATGTTAATATTTATTTAATTATTACCTATATTATGAATAAACTAACGGTGATTTTACACGATTTGACTACATACGTGACCGTGAGATAGTGCCGAGGGCTCCCGCGCCGTCACGCGTCCGCCTTGGCACGGGTCGCCCGCGGCAGCGAGCGTTCGGCTCGCGGGGGTCCGCGGGGTGTTATTAGGGAGTGCGGCAGCCGTGCCGAGGCTCCGGCCGGCCGCCGGAAGTCCCGCGGGGGAGCGTCGGAGCTCCGCGAGGCCGGCCGGGGAGCCTCTTAGTCATCGCCCGCGCTCGCGGTGGTCCCGGTCGCTTAAAGTGCCACGGGAGGCGTAGCGATGCGAGTGAGTGTGCGCCAAGTGCGAGAGGCGGTGCATTTACGCGCCGTGTCCGCGAGAGGGAGGCAATTCCCCGTTGCGACCTCCGGGAGATCAGCGGGCCGTTCAAATCGCTTAGCCGGGGTGCCGGGAGCCGAGTTAGGAGGGGGGCGCGCGGAGAACCGGCCGGAGGTCCCCTGGAAGCTCAGCGGGACGTGGGAAACGCTTGGCCGGGGTGCCGGAAGCCTCGGCCGGCTTAAAAGTGAGGAGGAAAGCGCGCGGAGAACCGGCCGGAGGTCCCCTGGAAGCTCAGCGGGCCGTGGGAAAAAAGCTCAGCCGGGGTGCCGGAAGCCTCGGCCGGCTTAAAACGTGAGGAGGAAAGCACCGGGAGAACCGGCTGGAGGTCTTCTGGAAGCTCAGCGGGCCGCCGAAAACGCGTAGCCGAGGTGCCGGGAGCCTCCTCGGGCGTCAAAAGTGAGGAGCGACGCACCCCCGAGAACCGCCTGGGTCCTCCAGCCACCGTTGAAAAAGACGTCGAGTCAGGCTACCTTAAGAGAGTCACAGCTACTCCCGCCGTTTACCCGCGCGGAGCGTCATCGCCTCCGCGAACCGTCAAAAATAAATAAATACATGAATAAATGTCAAGTGAGCCTACCTTAAGAGAGTCGTAGTTACTCCCGCCGTTCGGCCGCTCAAAGTGTCATCGGAAGCGGACCCACGCAAGTAAGTGTGCGCAAAGTGCGAGAGGTGGTGTTTTTACTCGCCGCGTCCGCCAGAGGGAGGCAATTCCCCGCCGCGACGGCACGGGCAGCTTCCGAGCGTCTCCCCGAGCGCTCGGAAGTCCGTGCGGGGGGGAGATGAGAGCCGTGCGAGGTACCAGGTGGAGCCGGACGGCGCGGTGCTTCCAAGCAGCCGATCCGCTGGGCTTGGAGCTATTTTCGGCCGCCGGAGGTCCCGCGGAGGAGCGTCGGAGCTCCGCGAGGCCGGGGAGCCTCTCGGTAATCACCCGGGGCCGGCGGAGCGTTATTCGGCCGCTCTGCGCGCGCGCGCACGGCCTCCCGGCGGTGCCGGGGGGTGGTGCGCGAGCGCGCCGGCCGCCGGAGGTCCCGCGGAGGAGCGTCGGAGCTCCGCGAGGCCGGGGAGCCTCTCGGTAATCACCCGGGGCCGGCGGAGCGTTATTCGGCCGCTCTGCGCGCGCGCGCACGGCCTCCCGGCGGTGCCGGGGGGTGGTGCGCGAGCGCGCCGGCCGCCGGAGGTCCCGCGGAGGAGCGTCGGAGCTCCGCGAGGCCGGGGAGCCTCTCGGTAATCACCCGGGGCCGGCGGAGCGTTATTCGGCCGCTCTGCGCGCGCGCGCACGGCCTCCCGGCGGTGCCGGGGGGTGGTGCGCGAGCGCGCCGGCCGCCGGAGGTCCCGCGGAGGAGCGTCGGAGCTCCGCGAGGCCGGGGAGCCTCTCGGTAATCACCCGGGGCCGGCGGAGCGTTATTCGGCCGCTCTGCGCGCGCGCGCACGGCCTCCCGGCGGTGCCGGGGGGTGGTGCGCGAGCGCGCCGGCCGCCGGAGGTCCCGCGGAGGAGCGTCGGAGCTCCGCGAGGCCGGGGAGCCTCTCGGTAATCACCCGGGGCCGGCGGAGCGTTATTCGGCCGCTCTGCGCGCGCGCGCACGGCCTCCCGGCGGTGCCGGTCGCCTCCGCGAACCGCCAAAATAAATGTCAAGTGAGCCTACCTTAAGAGAGTCACAGTTACTCCCGCCGTTTACCCGCGCGGAGCGTCATCGCCTCCGCGAACCGTCAAAAATAAATAAATACATGAATAAATAAATGTCAAGTGAGCCTACCTTAAGAGAGTCACAGTTACTCCCGCCGTTTACCCGCGCGGAGCGTCATCGCCTCCGCGAACCGTCAAAAATAAATAAATACATAAATAAATAGTCAAGTGAGCCTACCTTAGGAGAGTCGCAGTTACTCCCGCCGTTCGGCCGCTTAAAGTGCCACGGGAGGCGTAGCAATGCGAGTGAGTGTGCGCCAAGTGCGAGAGGCGGTGTATTTACTCGCCGTGTCCGCGAGAGGGAGGTAACTCCCCGTTGCGACCTCCGGGAGAGCAACGGGCCGCCGAAAACGCTCAGCCGAGGTGCTGGAAGCCTCGGCCGGCTCGCAAAGCGAGGCGCGAGGCACCGGGAGAACCGGCTGGAGGTCCCCTGGAAGCTCAGCGGGCCGTGGGAAACGCTCGGCCGAGGTGCTGGAAGCCTCGGCCGGCTCACAAAGCGAGGCGGGAGGCACCGGGAGAACCGGCTGGAGGTCCCTCGGAAGCTCAGCGGGCCGTGGAGAAAGCTTAGCCGGGGTGCTGGAAGCCTCGGCCGGCTCACAAAGCGAGGCGCGAGGCACCGGGAGAACCGGCTGCAGGTCCCCTGGAAGCTCAGCGGGCCGTGGAGAAAGCTTAGCCGGGGTGCTGGAAGCCTCGGCCGGCTCACAAAGCGAGGCGCGAGGCACCGGGAGAACCGGCTGGAGGTCCCTCGGAAGCTCAGCGGGCCGTGGAGAAAGCTTAGCCGGGGTGCCGGAAGCCTCGGCCGGCTTAAAATGTGAGGAGGAAACCGGCTGGACGTCTTCTGGAAGATCAGCGGGCCGTGGAAAATGCTAAGCCGAGGTGCTGGTTGTCGAATAAGGCTCCGCCATCTCGTAGAAGGTGCTAATAAAGTTCATATCCGCTCGGCTGGAGGTAATTGGCCAGCGGACCGGCCGGCGGGACCTCCGTGACCGCCTATCCGCCTGCCGGTGGCTGCTGGCCGGCGTGCATTCCGGGCCGCGACCGCTAACTTACGGGACCCTAAATGGCCCGCGGACCAGCTGGCGGGACCTCCGTGACAGCCTACCCGCCTGGCGGTGGCTGCTGGCCGGCGTGGATTCCGGGCCGCGACCGCTCACTTACGGGACCCTAATTGGCCCGCGGACCAGCTGGCGGGACCTCCGTGACAGCCTACCCGCCTCCCGGTGGCTGCTGGCCGGCGCGGATTCCGGGCCGCGACCGCTAACTTACGGGACCCCAATTGGCCCGCGGACCAGCCGGCGGGACCCCCGTGACCGCCTATCCGCCTTGGCCGGTTCCCCGGCCGGCCACGGATGGCGAGAATCCGGCCTCCTCGCCCGGAGCGCTCGTCGGCTTCGGCGAAAAATGCACTAAGTGCCAAACCCCATTCATTTACAATGGCGTGTCCGCCAGAGGGCGCAGTTCCCCCCGCGGACCAGCCGGCGGGACCTCCGTGACCGCCTATCCGCCCGCGCTGGTTCCCCGGCCGGCGCGAATTCCGGGCCGCGACCGCTAAATTACGGGACCCAAATTGGCCCGCGGACCAGCCGGCGGGACCTCCGTGACCGCCTATCCGCCTCCGCTGGTTCCCCGGTCGGCGTGGATTCCGGACCGCGACCGCTAAATTACGGGACCCAAAATGGCCCGCGGACCAGCCGGCGGGACCTCCGTGACCGCCTATCCGCCTCCGCTGGTTCCCCGGTCGGCGTGGATTCCGGACCGCGACCGCTAAATTACGGGACCCAAATTGGCCCGCGGACCAGCCGGCGGGACCTCCGTGACCGCCTATCCGCCTCCGCTGGTTCCCCGGTCGGCGTGGATTCCGGACCGCGACCGCTAAATTACGGGACCCAAAATGGCCCGCGGACCAGCCGGCGGGACCTCCGTGACCGCCTATCCGCCTCCGCTGGTTCCCCGGTCGGCCACAGATGACGAATATTCGGCCTCTCGCTCTGGAAGTCCTGCCGACTTAGCCGAAAATTTTCTAAGTGCCATCGGCTCTCGCTCGGAAAAGTGTCCGCCTCGTCTGGTTCCCCAGCTCGGCCTCAGAATTCGAAAATTCGGCCTCTCTGAGGTACCAGGGGTAGGCTTTATGTACTTGGTCCCCCCAGTTAGTGTACTCATCACTTTACCCCCCTTTCGCAAAATATAGTCGGCACGTATGTGCAGAACTGTTTATTTTCATTTTAAAAATTTTCTAAGTGCCAGCGGAAGCTGTCACACGAACTGTCCGAGCTACCACGGTGCCCATCCCGGGCAGTGACGGCAAAAGGCCGATGTGTGTTTGATGGAAGTCTGAATAATTTCTAAGTGCCAACGGCTCAACCGCCGTAAAGTGTCCGCCTCGGCTGGTTCTCCATGTCGGCCCGAACGAGCGAAAATTCGGCCTCTTCCCCTGGAGGTCCGGAACATTTTGGCGAATATTTTCAAAGTGCCAACGGCTGTTCCGCCGTAAAGTGTCCGACCCGGCTGGTTCCTCCGGTCGGCCCGAACGAGCGAAAATTCGGCCTCTTCCCCTGGAGGTCCTGTGAAGTTTAACGAATATTTTCTAAGTGCCAACGGCTGTTCCGCCGTAACGTGTCCGACCCGGCTGGTTCCTCCGGTCGGCCCGAACGAGCGAAAATTCGGCCTCTTCCCCTGGAGGTCCGGACGACTTTGGCGAATATTTTCTAAGTGCGAACGGCTGTTGCGCCGTAACGTGTCCGACCCGGCTGGTTCCTCCGGTCGGCCCGAACGAGCGAAAATTCGGCCTCTTCCCCTGGAGGTCAGGAACATTTTGACGAATATTTTCAAAGTGCCAACGGCTGTTGCGCCGTAAGGTGTCCGACCCGGCTGGTTCCTCCGGTCGGCCCGAACGAGCGAAAATTCGGCCTCTTCCCCTGGAGGTCCGGAACATTTTGGCGAATATTTTCAAAGTGCCAACGGCTGTTCCGCCGTAAAGTGTCCGACCCGGCTGGTTCCTCCGGTCGGCCCGAACGAGCGAAAATTCGGCCTCTTCCCCTGGAGGTCCGGACGACTTTGGCGAATATTTTCTAAGTGCGAACGGCTGTTGCGCCGTAAAGTGTCCGACCCGGCTGGTTCCTCCGGTCGGCCCGAACGAGCGAAAATTCGGCCTCTTCCCCTGGAGGTCCGGAACATTTTGGCGAATATTTCCTAAGTGCCAACGGCTGTTGCGCCGTAACGTGTCCGACCCGGCTGGTTCCTCCGGTCGGCCCGAACAAGCGAAAATTCGGCCTCTTCCCCCTGGAGGTCCGGACGACTTTGGCGAATATTTTCTAAGTGCGAACGGCTGTTGCGCCGTAACGTGTCCGACCCGGCTGGTTCCTCCGGTCGTCCCGAACGAGCGAAAATTCGGCCTCTTCCCCTGGAGGTCCGGACGACTTTGGCGAATATTTTCTAAGTGCGAACGGCTGTTGCACCGTAACGTGTCCGACCCGGCTGGTTCCTCCGGTCGGCCCGAACGAGCGAAAATTCGGCCTCTTCCCCTGGAGGTCCGGACGACTTTGACGAATATTTTCTAAGTGCCAACGGCTGTTCCGCCGTAACGTGTCCGACCCGGCCGGTTCCTCCGGTCGGCCCGAACGAGCGAAAATTCGGCCTCTTCCCCTGGAGGTCCGGAACATTTTGGCGAATATTTTCTAAGTGCGAACGGCTGTTGCGCCGTAAAGTGTCCGACCCGGCTGGTTCCTCCGGTCGGCCCGAACGAGCGAAAATTCGGCCTCTTCCCCTGGAGGTCCGGACGACTTTGACGAATATTTTCTAAGTGCCAACGGCTGTTCCGCCGTAACGTGTCCGACCCGGCCGGTTCCTCCGGTCGGCCCGAACGAGCGAAAATTCGGCCTCTTCCCCTGGAGGTCCGGAACATTTTGGCGAATATTTTCTAAGTGCGAACGGCTGTTGCGCCGTAAAGTGTCCGACCCGGCCGGTTCCTCCGGTCGGCCCGAACGAGCGAAAATTCGGCCTCTTCCCCTGGAGGTCCGGAACATTTTGGCGAATATTTTCAAAGTGCCAACGGCTGTTGCGCCGTAACGTGTCCGACCCGGCTGGTTCCTCCGGTCGGCCCGAACGAGCGAAAATTCGGCCTCTTCCCCTGGAGGTCCGGACGACTTTGGCGAATATTTTCTAAGTGCGAACGGCTGTTGCGCCGTAACGTGTCCGACCCGGCTGGTTCCTCCGGTCGGCCCGAACGAGCGAAAATTCGGCCTCTTCCCCTGGAGGTCCGGAACATTTTGGCGAATATTTTCAAAGTGCCAACGGCTGTTGCGCCGTAACGTGTCCGACCCGGCTGGTTCCTCCGGTCGGCTTGAACAAGCGAAAATTCGGCCTCTTCCCCTGGAGGTCCGGACGACTTTGGCGAATATTTTCTAAGTGCGAACGGCTGTTGCGCCGTAACGTGTCCGACCCGGCTGGTTCCTCCGGTCGGCCCGAACGAGCGAAAATTCGGCCTCTTCCCCTGGAGGTCCGGAACATTTTGGCGAATATTTTCTAAGTGCGAACGGCTGTTGCGCCGTAAAGTGTCCGACCCGGCCGGTTCCTCCGGTCGGCCCGAACGAGCGAAAATTCGGCCTCTTCCCCTGGAGGTCCGGAACATTTTGGCGAATATTTTCAAAGTGCCAACGGCTGCTCCGCCGTAAAGTGTCCGACCCGGCTGGTTCCTCCGGTCGGCCCGAACGAGCGAAAATTCGGCCTCTTCCCCTGGAGGTCCGGACGACTTTGGCGAATATTTTCAAAGTGCCAACGGCTGTTGCGCCGTAACGTGTCCGACCCGGCTGGTTCCTCCGGTCGGCCCGAACGAGCGAAAATTCGGCCTCTTCCCCTGGAGGTCCTGTGAAGTTTAACGAATATTTTCTAAGTGCCAACGGCTGTTGCGCCGTAACGTGTCCGACCCGGCTGGTTCCTCCGGTCGGCCCGAACGAGCGAAAATTCGGCCTCTTCCCCTGGAGGTCCGGAACATTTTGGCGAATATTTTCAAAGTGCCAACGGCTGTTGCGCCGTAACGTGTCCGACCCGGCTGGTTCCTCCGGTCGGCCCGAACAAGCGAAAATTCGGCCTCTTCCCCCTGGAGGTCCGGACGACTTTGGCGAATATTTTCTAAGTGCGAACGGCTGTTGCGCCGTAACGTGTCCGACCCGGCTGGTTCCTCCGGTCGTCCCGAACGAGCGAAAATTCGGCCTCTTCCCCTGGAGGTCCGGACGACTTTGGCGAATATTTTCTAAGTGCGAACGGCTGTTGCACCGTAACGTGTCCGACCCGGCTGGTTCCTCCGGTCGGCCCGAACGAGCGAAAATTCGGCCTCTTCCCCTGGAGGTCCGGACGACTTTGACGAATATTTTCTAAGTGCCAACGGCTGTTCCGCCGTAACGTGTCCGACCCGGCCGGTTCCTCCGGTCGGCCCGAACGAGCGAAAATTCGGCCTCTTCCCCTGGAGGTCCGGAACATTTTGGCGAATATTTTCTAAGTGCGAACGGCTGTTGCGCCGTAAAGTGTCCGACCCGGCTGGTTCCTCCGGTCGGCCCGAACGAGCGAAAATTCGGCCTCTTCCCCTGGAGGTCCGGACGACTTTGACGAATATTTTCTAAGTGCCAACGGCTGTTCCGCCGTAACGTGTCCGACCCGGCCGGTTCCTCCGGTCGGCCCGAACGAGCGAAAATTCGGCCTCTTCCCCTGGAGGTCCGGAACATTTTGGCGAATATTTTCTAAGTGCGAACGGCTGTTGCGCCGTAAAGTGTCCGACCCGGCCGGTTCCTCCGGTCGGCCCGAACGAGCGAAAATTCGGCCTCTTCCCCTGGAGGTCCGGAACATTTTGGCGAATATTTTCAAAGTGCCAACGGCTGTTGCGCCGTAACGTGTCCGACCCGGCTGGTTCCTCCGGTCGGCCCGAACGAGCGAAAATTCGGCCTCTTCCCCTGGAGGTCCGGACGACTTTGGCGAATATTTTCTAAGTGCGAACGGCTGTTGCGCCGTAACGTGTCCGACCCGGCTGGTTCCTCCGGTCGGCCCGAACGAGCGAAAATTCGGCCTCTTCCCCTGGAGGTCCGGAACATTTTGGCGAATATTTTCAAAGTGCCAACGGCTGTTGCGCCGTAACGTTCCCGACCCGGCTGGTTCCTCCGGTCGGCTTGAACAAGCGAAAATTCGGCCTCTTCCCCTGGAGGTCCGGACGACTTTGGCGAATATTTTCTAAGTGCGAACGGCTGTTGCGCCGTAAAGTGTCCGACCCGGCTGGTTCCTCCGGTCGGCCCGAACGAGCGAAAATTCGGCCTCTTCCCCTGGAGGTCCGGACGACTTTGACGAATATTTTCTAAGTGCCAACGGCTGTTCCGCCGTAACGTGTCCGACCCGGCCGGTTCCTCCGGTCGGCCCGAACGAGCGAAAATTCGGCCTCTTCCCCTGGAGGTCCTGTCAAGTTTAACGAATATTTTCTAAGTGCCATCGGCTCTTCCGCCGTTACGTGTCCGACCCGGCTGGTTCCTCCGGTCGGCCTGAACAAGTGAAAATTCGGCCTCTTCCCCTGGAGGTCCGGAACATTTTGGCGAATATTTTCTAAGTGCCATCGGCTCTTCCGCCGTAAGGTGTCCGACTCGGCCGGTTCCTCCGGTCGGCCTGAACGAGCGAAAATTCGGCCTCTTCCCCTGGAGGTCCTGTCAAGTTTAACGAATATTTTCTAAGTGCCATCGGCTCTTCCGCCGTAAGGTGTCCGACTCGGCCGGTTCCTCCGGTCGGCCTGAACAAGTGAAAATTCGGCCTCTTCCCCTGGAGGTCCGGAACATTTTGGCGAATATTTTCTAAGTGCCATCGGCTCTTCCGCCGTAAGGTGTCCGACTCGGCCGGTTCCTCCGGTCGGCCTGAACGAGCGAAAATTCGGCCTCTTCCCCTGGAGGTCCTGTCAAGTTTAACGAATATTTTCTAAGTGCCATCGGCTCTTCCGCCGTAAAGCGTCCGACTCGGCTGGTTCCCGATGTCGGCCAGAACAAGTGGAAATTCGGCCTCTTCCCCTGGAGGTCAGTTGAAGTTTAACGAATATTTTCTAAGTGCCAACGGCTGCTCCGCCGTAAAGCGTCCGACTCGGCTGGTTCCCGATGTCGGCCAGAACAAGTGAAAATTCGGCCTCTTCCCCTGGAGGTCCGTTCAAGATTAACGAATATTTCCTAAGTGCCAACGGCTGCTCCGCCGTAAAGCGTCCGACTCGGCTGGTTCCCGATGTCGGCCAGAACAAGTGAAAATTCGGCCTCTTCCCCTGGAGGTCCGTTCAAGATTAACGAATATTTTCTAAGTGCCAACGGCTCTTGCGCCGAAAAGCGTCCGCCTCGGCTGGTTCCCGCGGTCGGACACAAAATGTGTCAATTCGGCCTCTCTGAGGTACCAGGGGTAGGCTTTATGTACTTGGTCCCCCCACTTAGTGTACTCATCACTTTACCCCCCTTTCGCAAAATATAGTCGGCACGTATGTGCAGAACTGTTTATTTTCATTTTAAAAATTGTCTAAGTGCCAGCGGAAGCTGTCACACGAACTGTCCGAGCTACCACGGTGCCCATCCCGGGCAGTGACGGCAAAAGGCCGATGTGTGTTTGATGGAAGTCTGAATAATTTCTAAGTGCCAACGGCTCAACCGCCGTAAAGTGTCCGCCTCGGCCGGTTCTCCCGGTCGGCCCGAACGAGCGAAAATTCGGCCTCTTTCCCTGGAGGTCCGGAACATTTTGGCGAATATTTTCTAAGTGCCAACGGGTGCTCCGCCGTAAAGTGTCCGCCTCGGCTGGTTCCCCCGGTCGGCCAGAACAAGTGAAAATTCGGCCTCTTCCCCTGGAGGTCCGGAACATTTTGGCGAATATTTCCTAAGTGCCAACGGCTGCTCCGCCGTAAAGTGTCCGCCTCGGCCGGTTCACCCGGTCGGCCAGAACAAGTGAAAATTCGGCCTCTTCCCCTGGAGGTCCGGAACATTTTGGCAAATATTTCCTAAGTGCCAACGGCTGCTCCGCCGTAAAGTGTCCGACTCGGCCGGTTCCCCCGGTCGGCCAGAACAAGTGAAAATCCGGCCTCTTCCCCTGGAAGTCCGGCCGAGTTAAGGCAAATATTTCCTAAGTGCCAACGGCTGTTCCGCCGTAAAGGGTCCGACTCGGCTGGTTCCCGATGTCGGCCAGAACAAGTGAAAAATCGGCCTCTTCCCCTGGAAGTCCGGCCGAGTTCGGCGAATATTTCCTAAGTGCCAACGGCTGTTCCGCCGTAAAGAGTCCGACTCGGCTGGTTCCCGATGTCGGCCAGAACAAGTGAAAATCCGGCCTCTTCCCCTGGAGGTCCGGAACATTTTGGCAAATATTTCCTAAGTGCCAACGGCTGCTCAGCCTTAAAGTGTCCGACTCGGCTGGTTCCCGATGTCGGCCAGAACAAGTGAAAATCCGGCCTCTTCCCCTGGAAGTCCGGCCGAGTTAAGGCGAATATTTCCTAAGTGCCAACGGCTGTTCCGCCGTAAAGAGTCCGACTCGGCTGGTTCCCGATGTCGGCCAGAACAAGTGAAAATCCGGCCTCTTCCCCTGGAAGTCCGGCCGAGTTAAGGCAAATATTTCCTAAGTGCCAACGGCTGTTCCGCCGTAAAGAGTCCGACTCGGCTGGTTCCCGATGTCGGCCAGAACAAGTGAAAATCCGGCCTCTTCCCCTGGAAGTCCGGCCGAGTTAAGGCGAATATTTCCTAAGTGCCAACGGCTGCTCAGCCTTAAAGTGTCCGACTCGGCTGGTTCCCGATGTCGGCCAGAACAAGTGAATATTCGGCCTCTTCCCCTGGAGGTCCGGAACATTTTGGCAAATATTTTCTAAGTGCTAACGGCTGTTGCGCCGTAACGTGTCCGACCCGGCTGGTTCTCCCGGTCGGCCCGAACGAGCGAAAATTCGGCCTCTTCCCCTGGAGGTCCGGAACATTTTGGCGAATATTTCCTAAGGGCCAACGGCTGCTCCGCCGTAAAGAGACCGACTCGGCTGGTTCCCGATGTCGGCCAGAACAAGTGAAAATTCGGCCTCTTCCCCTGGAGGTCAGTTGAAGTTTAACGAATATTTCCTAAGTGCCAACGGCTGCTCCGCCGTAAAGTGTCCGACTCGGCTGGTTCCCGATGTCGGCCAGAACAAGTGAATATTCGGCCTCTTCCCCTGGAGGTCCGGAACATTTTGGCAAATATTTCCTAAGTGCCAACGGCTGCTCCGCCGTAAAGAGTCCGACTCGGCTGGTTCCCGATTTCGGCCAGAACAAGTGAAAATTCGGCCTCTTCCCCTGGAAGTCCGGCCGAGTTCGGCGAATATTTCCTAAGTGCCAACGGCTCTTGCGCCGAA